>NW_022727190.1:379069-397602 GCF_011630105.1 Anneissia japonica
TAAAAGAAATAAGAGAAGTTTTTACACTAGGACGATTCTATAACGATTTATCGTGTATGCAATAACAAAATATTTTAACAAATCAAATCATATGACGTCATAATCATGGACAAACGATAAAATCGTTGCTACTACGACGGTTTTAATGTTTCCCATGATTATGACGTCATCTGATTTGATTTGTCAAAATATGTTGTTATCGCATATTTCTTTTATTTTTTATATGAACAATTGCTTTTTAGCTTTTTTATCGTTATCGTTATCGTTGAAGTATAAACAGGCCTTAACACTAACATTATTATATATAATCTGGACCGGAGGTTAAACTATAACTAATGACATTAATTTTATTGAATACACAATGTAGCTGAGTTAGCCTAGCACTATAGAACAATATAAAGAAATGACAGCAGCACTTTTAAGACTAATTTGTATAAAATTTATTTCTAGTTCTCGTACACACAGTGGACTTCATCAGGATACTTTGTTAAACACTCAGGATATGTCGTACGTGTGAGATTCGGAAAAAACAAGGCTGTAAACCTATTTTTACTTACTTGTAACAATGGTCGTATTCGACTGGTCGTTCTTTGTTAAACCACGCCCACATTCGCAGTGGTAAAATCCTACTTAACGAAGACGACCAGTCGAATAGATAACTGTAAATACTCGACAAAACAAAATGGCTGCATAGTTACCAGGGGTGGCGCCAGGATTTGCCCGACGGGGGGCCGATGCCCAAACGATGGGTCATTTCCCCGACGAAACCAAAGTGGGCGTGGTCGTGCTTCGATTAAAAGGTTTCGAAAGTGGTCACGTACGCGAAGCCCCCGAAAATGTTGACAATTTAGGGGTTCAAAGGCTTATTTAATCGATTTTATAGTCTACTAATATGTAGAAAATACATATAATTTTTTTTTCTCCCCGACGAATTGAGCTTTTTCTCCCCGACGGGGGGCCCTCCCCCCCCCTGCTGGCGCCACCCCTGATAGTTACCACGATACACGCTGCGTAATCAAGGCTGCTTCGGATTGTGGCAGTATGGGTTTTTTCGTTTGCGAATTCTGTTAGCCTACAATTATTTTTTGACTTCAATATGGGTAAACATTATAATTTTTATTTTCTGACATTTAATCTAAATTATATTAACGCAAATGTTGTTGCTAAACTGACCAATCGACCATATTTTTTTGGTTACGTGCATAACTTGCTGATTAACGCATTCTGATTTCTTTAATTTTCGTTGTCAACGAAGTCTATTTTACGGAACCAGTCGAATGAAAATAATGCTCAACGAAAATTCGTACTCAACGAAATGAACCTGTCGAATAGGCCTATTGACTTCAAACGAACATGATCCTTATTGCATCGAAACAGGCGAATTCTGTTTGAAACGGATATCGAACTATGCGATTATGCTGACTCCTAATGCTGATATTAAACTGGATATGTTCCTAATTCTAAGCTTATTATAACAAAACCAATAATTATACAGAATCCAGTTTAGAGGGTTATTTTCACTCTTTGATTAGTCATTGTTGTTTTGTGTTTTTCCACGATGCTAGCCAAACAGATGTTAAATGAAAATAGTTTGTAACCATCCTGAGGTAACAGACATTTTTTTTATTTTCATTTAATCTGTTCATGATGGCCATATCGATCCAATATTTTGTTCTCATTTAATTGCATTTATTTATTTATTTATTCGAACAAGCAACAAAGTCTGGAGCACCAGTTATTAGAACATATGTAAAACGAAATATATTAAAATTAATAGTGCTTATTTCAGTCTGTTTGGAGTCTGCATTGTATTTTGTTATCGTAATATAATCCACATGGTTTTACCACGACCATATTGTTTGTTTAACAACATGGAATGGATCCGGAGTGCGATAGAATATCCGACAGAAATGCTGTCATATTTTTGCCTAGTTTCGAAATCCAGATTAAAATCAAATTAAACTTTGTAAATTAAAACTAAGGCTTTGTTCAGATTATCCAATTTTCTTTAACAAGAAAAACTGTTCTATGTCCATATATAGTCATGATGTGCCTATATATGGTCATGATGTGATGTCATCATGATCATATTTGCATATCACATGTTTTTGTCACACTTTCTGACAGTGCTCATGATATTTCCAAGAGGTTCTGTACAGCACCGAAAGGCTTGGTTTTGGGCCCTACTGTCTGATCAATCATCAATGCTTCCGCTGGCCGTCTGTACATGTTCTTTGTAGATGGTCATCATGTTATGATATTTGTATTCGACTTCCGTTAATTTTTCTGTACGCCTTTCCCTATAGCTTTCTCCCTGTTACGACATTTATATTGAATTTGCTTTTACTAGTAATAATTTAGGTAATTTGCCTGCAGTGCTTCATGTGTTTTGTTGACGTTTTCAAATCGTGATGTCATCTGCGTTTTGCAAACTCTAGGATTGCCATACGCCTTAGGGTGGGAAATTGATAATCAGTAGCATTAATATTGCTGTTTTGATTACATTCGCAAAGTGGGCTTTGGTCTTGCATGTTTGACCAAGTGACTTGAACTTCTCACACAGGATATCGTGGATATTTATTTTCCCAATCGACCAGCTGTATTTGAAATGAAATGAAAAAAAAAAAAACATGTACACTAATTAAGCCTACATAAAAAGCTCTTATAACGAGTTGGAACAATGTATATAGTATAAATTATAAAAAATAGCGGGCCAACGAGAACCAATAACGAAATACAAATACTGTATGAACTCAGAAAGGCTTAAAAATAAATACAATAGTTGAATTATCTGACAAATTTTAGATGAAAATGATGGACTGCTGGTTGAATAAAGAATGAAGTTGTTTAATCATTGGCGTTAGTTATAGATGTCAAGTATTCTAGTATTTCACATAGGCCTAATAAAATTTAATGAAGAAGATGAGACATGGCATCAGGGGATTTGGATTTCAACAACAGTATTTCCATTTTCAAATGTCAGTGATACTAATAAATGTATTTGCCTTCCTTGCCCCTAGGTTTAGTCTAATTTTCTCCTCGACGTTGTTGTGAAGTTAATAATAGGAGGATCGCAATATGGCATTAAACCAAACGTCATATAAAATAGTACTGTATATCTAGGCTAAATACACCAGCCCCCACTAGATCTTAAGCGGAATAACAGATGATTATTATTTCACAAACTTTATGAAGTTCACTAAAACACTAATCAATATGTAATTGTTTTCATTTTATCAGTACATCAGGCTGGTCATCTTATAACAATTGATATGTTTCTGTTGGTATATGTTCAACCATGCTCCTGAATAATGAAACAATGCAGATCGTTTATGGGCGATTCCATTATTTTAATGCTCGTGGGGAGGGGGGTTAAATTGAAAAGTTTTCAAATATCTCTGACCTTTATTTCATCTTTTTATCCTAAAATTTAATCACCTCAATTTGAGATTGATATCTACCCTACTCCACTAAATTTTATAATTCGTATAATAACATGTACGGTAAATTATTGCGAATCAAGAAGGATCATTATCAATTAATCAACTATAGGTATATTGATATTGTCAGCAACTCCTGGTGGGAATAAAAGTTTTTAAAAATGTAATGGTATTACCTAATGAATAGTTTAGTCTTCTTAAATTTTACATAATAAACTTTGAAGAAATAGATGTAACATGACAGGCTTTTGAAAACAGTATTTTCAATCTCAAACTGCATATAGGCCTATCATAATTGTATTTGCCCTCCTAGAAACCAGATCTAAGCCGCCATTAGTTTCTTCTAAACGTTGATGGTGTTGGTAGTTACCATGATCCTAGCATGACATATCCGGAAATATGACACAGATGTCATAAAAAAGAACATGTACACAGGTTGAATTCCCACAGACCTCACTAGAAACGTCAATCTGTCTCCAGTGATTTATTATTCAAAGTGGGGCGTATTAGTCAAGTACAAGTAAAAATAGAAGTCTTAACCACATACGATATACAATATATTTGTACCACAAAGTTGAAAATTATTTCAAACAAGCAAGCTTTATTAGATATACTAATAGCAATATATAATTATTGTTTACTCATTTTATCAGTACATCAAAATGGTCAACTTACAACTTGGTATGTTTCTCTCGTGATACGAAGAAATTAATTAAAAGCAAACCAGAGATGTTTGAATGATATTCCGGTGCTCTAATGTGGTCCCAACTGATAACAATAGCATACAAGCTCATGTAGTCTAAATTAACGAGAATGAGGAGAGATTTGTAGAATAATTTGTAGAATAGAATCGTTAGCATACAGAAACATCTTCACTAGTGATGATTAAAGATGATAATGTTTTGAGAAAAAAAAATATGTGAATTGTACTCATCGGTTTGAAATCATGATTTCCGATGACTGTACTCTACAGTATCCAGAGATAATATGTAGTATCACTTTAATCAACATCGATCAAGGATGTATTCTGGAAATTCAATCAATCAATCAATCAATCAATCAATCAATCAACCAATCAATCAAACAATTAATCAATTAATCAATCAACCAACCTAATTAATCAATCAATCAATCAATTAATCAATAAAAACATAAATCAATCAAAGAATCAGTAACGATTGTATAACCCCAAAATGCAGATGTCGCTTTATGCTGATGGTTGAGTATTTCCTTTTCTCCTCTTAAAAGATGAGCTTTCAACAAGGGCTTCTTGAAAATGTTTATTGACTCACTGCACCCTTGATATTTTTGGAACAATGGTTACAAAAATTTGAGTGTACTATTTGGAAAAATCTCAGTGGCGAATTTAGAGGGGGCGTAAGGGGCGTACGCCCCTCTAGTTTTTGTGAATAATAATTTTTAATTGCTTATCAGAAATTACTTAGCTAAATAGTAGAAATTAATCAATAACATCTAATTAATAAAGCTGGTGCTAGAGGTTTGAGGGAGATTATCATCCTTGTAGATACCAAGGGTTCTTCCCTGAGACTCTCACTCAGTTCGCACATTCACGCCCCCCTCCCCCCTCTTTCTTGCGGGACTGGATCTGCCCGCTGAATCTGTAGTTAGCACAAAATGTGAAATTGCGAGTTCTTGGAATGTAAAGTTGTAATGAGGATGAAAACAACAGCAGGGGTGGATCCATTTCAAACGGATGGGGGGGGGGGGCGGCCGGGAGGCAGTTTCAGATAGATAGGTGAGTGGTAGCACACAGCATTGATATGCATTGTAATTTTTACAATTTAGTGGCAAAAACGGGGGAGGGGCATGTTCCCCCTCCCCCGTGCACCCTAGTAAATCCACCCCTGCACAGTTTCCGTACGTGTGCTCGTATCTCTGATATATTGTGGCAATTTACCATCTTCAACCTTATAATCTAAGCACACATAGATCTGGGTGTCATTGGTCTTCTATTCAACATTTATGGATATCCACATATCATATATGGATATTCATAAATCAAGTGATTTATGGGATATCCATAAATCGTTTTTTTATTCATAAATCCGATATCCAAAAATGTTGAATAACACCCCACATTAACACATTAAGGTGTCAATGAGATTTCTATTTTACATTTATGGATATCGAAAAATGTTGAATAAAACCCCATTAACACTTTAGGTGTCAAGGTTTTTTAATCAACATTTTTCGATATCCAGGCCTAAATGATTTATGGATAGGCCTATCCATATTGCTTGAATACAGAGAACTGCGATGATGTCTGCATAGGTTGGGCAGATGCAATCAAGGCCTATATCTTACAATGATTGGCCCCGTGCCTAACCATGGCCTAACTAAGTTGATTATTTTCATTGGTATCTTTACAGTTTAAAAACCACAACTAAAAAATATATACAATAAACATAATATTTAATTAAAAGTGATAGAATCTTCAAATTGAACTTTGAGAGTGTTAGACTCATAAGGGCCTAGCGATCGTGTTTGTATACAAAATCAAGGCTTTGTCGCATCTGTGAGCCTACATCGATGTTCCCAGTATTCAAGCTTGTTAAACTATGGATATCCATAATATCCGTAAATGATTTATGGATATCCATTAATGGTTTTAACACCTGAAGTTAGGTGCCAAGAGGTATTTTATTCAACATTTTTGGATATCGGGTTTTTGGATACCCATAAATATTTATGAATATCCAAAAGTCCGATATCCAAATTGTTAAATAAAAAAACCCATTGGCACCTTAAGGTATCAATGGGGATTTTATTCAACATTTATAGATATCCATAAATGTTAAATAAAAGACACAGACTATGTTCTCACACGGCTGCTAACGGTTAGCAGGATCCGGGTTAGCTGCCATGCGTCCATACGAGATGATCCCGATCCGGATACCAAGAATTTGATGATCGAATCACTGGCCAATAAGAAACTGGAAATTGTAAACGCGTGATTGGTTGATGATAAAAACGTGCTCACTTGCTAACCGATAGCGCTTGCTAACCGTTAGCGGTATCCGGATACTGCTAACGGTTAGCGCTAACCGACCGGGCGTCCTCACACAGGTGCTAACGGTTAGCGCTAACGGTTAGCTCCCGATCCGAATACTAGGGCTCTCGTGAGAACCAGGCTCCAATGACAACCCATATAGATCTCTGCTGGAATCAGTGAGGCCTTGTATTGCAAGATTAGAAGCGATCCAGTGAAGCACATTGACTGAATCATACACGTGCATTCTTTGATAGATTAATATAATTTTAAGCAAGCTTTCATCATGCAATAATGGCAATTCAGTGCCATTTCAGTTCTTACATTCATGATTTTGTCAGAAGATGGGTAATCGCGAACTCTACTGACTTGTTATATTAATCTGTGGTGAGTTGCATGATCGGTTTGAATTTCTACCAGGGAGTTCTTAGTCACTAACAACTCCCTGCATCAATCATGAAACCGTACTATACTATGGCCGTATTCGACTGGTCGTTCTTTGGTAAACCAGCCCACCTGCGCAGTGGTAAAATCCTACTTAACGAAAACGACCAGTCGAATAGAAAAATGGTAAATACTCGACAAAGTAAAATGGCTGCATAGTTACCGCGGTAAACACTGCGAAATCAAGTCTGCTACTGATTGTGGCAGTATGGGTTTTTCGTAAAAAAAACCCCGTTTTTATCCAGTTTTTTAATTTTGTTAGGCCGGCTACAATTATTTTTTGACTTCAATGTTGGTATATATTATAATTTTTATTTTCTGAAATTTAATCTAAATTAAACGCAAATTTTGTTGCTAAACTGACCAATCGGCCATATTTTTTTTGGTCACGTGCATAACTTAACGCTGATTAACGCATTCTTGTTACGTCAATCTTGTTGTCAACGAAGTCTATTTTACGAACCAGTCGAATGGAAATAATGCTCAACGAACAGTCGTACTCAACGAAATGAACCAGTCAAACAAGCCCAGTGTTCAAATAAGATTTTTATATTTTTCTTTAAAAAAACATCTAATTGGAACATACTGATCAGTGATGATCTCAGAGTCACGCTATACAGTCGAATTGAACTCTGGGATTGGATTGCAATCATCTTCCGTCTTTCGGATGAGACGTTTAAGGTGTTGGTCTAGTGTACATTGTGGCCCATGTGCACGATGAAATAAACGTAGTACACTCTTCGAAAAAGAATAGGGATTGTCTCCAGGTGTACTGATCAATCACCACCAAAACTCCCCCACTGGAAATAAGTAGTCTTCAGACTTTCGTTTCATATCCTTGTTGTCTCCCACTAAAAATAAGTATTCTTCAGACGTTCGTTTCTTATCATTGGTGTTTACACCGAATAAATAAATAAATAAATACATCCATCCGTTTGTTGGGGGAGTTGGGGAGTAATTCAGGGGCTCCCCGCAAATACAACCATAATATTAGCGCTGGTTCGAACGGCACGCTCGCCTATAGTTGTTCTGGTGGTGAAACATGTCTTCTCAGATAAGGACTATAAACCCGGATGCCCAGTGTACACAGTCTCGCTCGTGTACACTTAAAAGAACCTAGTACATCTTTCGAGACAAGTGGGGGTTATGCTGGTGTACTGGTCCATACAGACGAGTGTAGCTGGTACCGGTTTACCGGGTAGCTCACACATGAAACGACCCTTATGGGAGAAGAAAGTCATTTGAAACCAGTTACAGTTAGTCCACAGCACTTTGTATTCTCTGGAAAAGGCGCTTTATTACCATTACCATTCATCCACCCAGTCTACAACAACTTCTTTTTGAAAGTTGTTTGGCTCGGAGGGGAGTTATTCAGCACCCAAAAAGGTGCAGAGTGGCTCCTTAAAAGTTACAATGATGGCATTTAATTACATTTGTATTTTGTTGCATAACATGTACTTTGACTTACATTTATTTTTACATGTGGGAGAATAAAGAAAAAAGGAAAAACTTGTTTTTGTCTATTAAACCTAAGAAAAATATTTAATAAAATATTCTGGTAGTTTAAAACAATTTCAACCGGACATAATGATTCTGTTGAAAAATATAATGCATAAAGAATGATGGTCGTTTATCTATTTTGAACCCGAGCCGACGCGCCACAACATTACAATTCGAACGTGAAGAAAAGTGACTTTATGCTTTGGCACATTGATGTTTATTGCAATAATTCAATTCTAAATGCGTTGTACATTATTGTACACTAATTATCACCCTTTCATATTTCAATTGCCAAAGCAACGTGGCCAGTCATGTCTTCACGTTTTCCTTCGATCATTATTGCTTATTCTCAGCACATTCGGCGTTGCGTGGGTGAAGTTACTATGTACTAGGATTTGAAAACTATTACGGTTCATTGCTAAACTTTTACATCATAATGCCTCGTTATTGCACAGAAGTACTGTTTAAGTATTATAAAGCGAGTAAGATATTAGTATAGTACCGTACCTCATTTATATAGAGGGTGTTCGAGCCATGCAAATTACTTTTTATAAGACCATATTCCACATTCGTTTTATTGTTTGTAAGTCTCATGATCGCACGGTAAACTCGCAGAGATTTGTCAATGACGCTGATCATGAATGAAGATTAAAGCCCAGGTTTGGTGGTGCTCGCCTTCTTTCAAGGTTTTTGAGTTTACTGACCCTTGCGGGGATGTAGACACTATGCTATGATCTGGAAATTGACCTTGCAAGAGTTGAACTTTTAAGAGTAAATCCGGTATGGGGTAATGATGGGATGAGTCGTGAGCTAAAGATAAAAATAGGTTCTCAGCGGGAGCGTGTGTCTATACCATATACTTCCTTATTGTATTATGTTTACTAATAAAGTATCCACAGGGGATTCGGTATCAGGAGGTGTGTGGTGTATTTTTTTATAATTTTTTTACAGTAATAAGGTACTTAAGATTACATGGTACTAAAAGCCATTTTTAACCGCCAAACGACAACATAGTGTGTTTGCCCCCATACACAAAAATGAAAAGCAAGTCTACGAAATGTGGTGCAATGCTAAATAAGACCTGGCCTAGTTTACAGTAAATTATCAATTGAATTGACAAACAACACAGAAAGTAAATGTCCTAGAAAGTCCACTAAAAAGTGTGTAAAAATGTAAAGCGGTAGACACACGCTCCCACTGGGAACCTGTGTTTGGTTTAGGCCTAATATCAAAAGATATCTGAAAGTCATGATTTTTTTAAGTCATAGAGCATCAAAGGTATTTGGTCCGTAGGGTCTACCCTCGTTTTTAGTATACGAGTTCGGTAAAGTCCATTGAGTATTGTTACAAGATTGTAAATTGCATTTGTAGCCTAAACAGCAAAGTATAAAAACAATAAAAACTATTTTAAGTAGAGTGACAAAATGTGTCACATGACCCTAGTAATTCCGTTGTGTTAATACCAATTGCCAGTTTGAAAGTGCAATCCCATGTCGAAATTTATTATAAATCATGAGAATCACATTTGAACTTTGAGTAGGCCTAGCTATTAAGGTCTACTCAATGTGTTAACGGGTGGTCAGTAAAGTGTTGATCTGAAGATGTTAATATTGTTCATATCTTTAATAGTATTATAAATATGGTGTCAACAAATTTCGAATTGGAAAAAAAAACACCGCTCTCAAACGCAAAATAAGACGGGACACTGTTAATTTATTACCGTATGACAGGAGCGAACTTTCGCGTGTTTACAGAGGAGTTTATTTTTGACCGTGCTTACTCTGATCATTAATATCACGTTTTCTTGTGGGATTTTCTTTGACAAGTCGTACCAACACTCTATGTCATGTATTTGGTAGCATGCAGTGAATAAAGATTTAACAGCAAGTAGCCTACACTCGCAATTTAAAAAATATACTTTTAGAAAAGTTGATTTTCGCCCACAGCATTCCGCTAACAATTTACGTTACAGTATAATAACTTTGCAGTTTGGTATTCAAAATGGTAATTTTAATCATAAGTACGTACTTATGGGATAATTTCTGACTCAATAACGGTTGCAAAAGTTGCTGGTTTATCTTTCTTCAGTAGACACAATGTTTAGGGCACTTATTCAAAAACATAGGCCAACGGCCCGGAGTATAAAAATAACAATTTCAATTTCTTTTCTTTAGATATCCATTTCTCAATTCTCTTTAGTATACCCTCCCCAAGACAGCCTTCATATTTTGCACCAAACCTTATTATTATCCATCATTTTATATTTGCTTACTGTTTTTTTGTTTTTCGAATATACCGTTTTTTTATAATTGTAATATATTCCGTAGTGATTTTTATATAGTTTGCCAAAAATAAATTCTTGTACTGTAGTTTTGCTTTCAGTTCTGTATTCTTTATTTCACTTTTAATTGTCACTTGGCCCATTATAGGTAGGCCTATGTTTGTAAATTCACCACCAGAAGTTTTTTTTTTTTTTTTGCTATTATAACAGGGAATGTACTTAACAGCGTTCTGCCGAATCTGGTTGACGAACCATTGGATCATCATTTTACACTAATTCGACCGATAGCAAACTTAACATGGGATGCGGTAAGTTTTGACCTGCGTTGCTCATTTTCCTAAACCAGCCTTGCTTACATTCATCTTTAAACCCAATCCCTGGTCTTTCTTTAATGACACTGTGTAGAGTTAGTGTTATATATATAATTATATATATAGCCTATGTATACATACATATGCATATATATACACATATATATACACACATATATACATATATTAATATATATATATTAATATATATATATATTAATATGTATATATATATATATATATAAAATTAAAACGGAACAGTAGAGAAAATCCGATCAGAATGACAAAATAAACTAAGCATCCACTGGAAGGAATCCCAATATCTGCAGACGGATCCGTTTCGGCGTGGGACTAGTTTGGGCCTACCTAAGCTGGTCGAACGTGTCGTTTGGGTCTATACCCTAGCTGCACTGATGAGGCCTGGAAGGCCGAAACGGATCCGTCTGCAGATATTGGGATTCCTTCCAGTGGATGCTTAGTTTATTTTGTCATTCTGATCGGATTTTCTCTACTGTTAGAATTTATCTATATTATATCATGATTTATATACATATATAATTTACTTGTGTTTCACAAAAAAATATTTAAAAACAAAAAGGAAAATTCATGGTTGTATTTAAAAAATATATATGACATCTCAATCATTTACACAGCAACATAATACTATAAAATAAGTATAAAATCCAGATATATTATAAGAAAGTATTATTATTGAAATTATTGAAAAAAAGAAACTACGGCAAACTGCGATATTATCGCGGCAAAATGAGTAGATGCCTGCTGCAGAGGGTGTGGCTTTTATTCACGGTTTGCATTTACATTTAGCTAATTAATTCAAAAAGTAGAAATAGAAATCAAGCGCTGTAGGGGTACGGTATGATTATTTTTGTTTGAATTGTTTTTAAACGTTATTTAAACCAGACCTATAGTGCTCTATGTAATAGAATAAAAACATGTTTCATGTTTCTTGTTTTTGTAATATTATTTGATAAAAGGACTCGTTATTATCCCCCAACTTCTCATTTTTCTAAGATTCACGAGAGCATGGACAAACAATTGTTCAAACCGATGGCCCACAGGGAACTCAAGTCATTGTTATTATGACTTTGGAAAATGTATAATAAAATGCTGTTCAATTTTGATTGATTTGATTTGATGAGTGAGAGGAAAAAATGACCAGGTTTCAAGTAATACAAATTCAATGAAAAACTGACCAATATTGGCCGATCCATTGCCGCTCGTTTTATGACTTGTTATGTTTGCCTTTGTCGTACCTCATTAAATCTCTGTTCAATGGAGATGATCCTTTCTTTCTGATTGCCCTTCTGATACGAGATAAAAGTCATAGATTCGTTTAATGTCGCTCTAAAAGTGTACGTTCCCTGATAATTTATGACTTTATGAAATGCTCATTTCAGCATTTTTGTCTACTTGTCAAGAATTTGCATAATTAAATGCAAAACTGTGTTTCGTTTGTGTGTTCCTCTTCAAGAAACCATAATTCCATATTTTAAAACCATTATTAGGTCTATTATATGCATGCTGATGCACAAGTAAACAAAATATATATTTATAAGCTAATATACGCACATGATATGTCACTGCCCGTAACAACAACTAACACATAAATTCAACGAGTTGTGATTTGCTTAGACGTTCATAAAACTACGAGCTGCAAGCGGCGTATAATTTATTAAAAACAGATTTGTTGTTAATAAAAAAAAATATTGCTAATCATTAATGCTCGCAAGTAAAACCTACGTTTTTGTGCTTTGTTGCTATAATGCCCTACTTACTGAAGACATGTAACTACAAGATGATTGTGTTCTAGTATTATTTTATTTAACACAATGTTCAAAAATTATGTTTAAAATCACCAGCCAAGTTCACGCTTATTGATACGCTTACGGCATATTGACATGTTGTAGGAGTAAGTGCTCCTATCTGGGGTACTATACAACGAATATTTCATGCTCACATACATATGCCTAGGCCCACTGCAAATATGTTGATATATAAATAAAACTATCTACGATTCTTCGAATATATTATGCTATGCAAATTGTAACACGAGCAGGAGCGATCAAGCTTTACGTAATCATTATGGTATAGTATTAGTATAGTGTAATGTTACGCAACTCAACAATAAAAAAATATTATCTTCATGGATTATTTACTGTACACAGTACGGTTATGTCTAGAGAGTAAGTGCAGTAGTTAGGTAATGTAACCCAAAATTAATGTGTGTAATATGTATGTAAAATGTAATGTAAGAAGGCGGGTGAGGAAAAGTGATTTTGACTTTTGAATATAAGCCTAATTACTTACTCTCAATAGCTTAGGCCTAACGATTGCGCATTATTAAAACATACGTATTTTCATTGATCTAATGCTCCTTTAATCTAGAGATACTCGTGTTCTTTAATATGTTTAAATTATCATCCCTTATCATACATATTGTATATTTACTTTGGAATAGTCATTTTAATGTCAAGCGTTGACAAAAACTACAGGAGTAGACCTAGTAATATTTTGGAATACAGTTTAGCCAACTTTCTTATTATGAGTATTTATTATCATTACAGTTGTAACAAAATAATGTATATACATCAACAGCATCATCCTCATCATCATCATCAACTGGGGCGGATGCAGGATTTGGCAGTAAGGGTGCGTAAGCTCTAGATGCCCGGAAATTGCACTCTCATACCTTAAAAATCTTACCGGTACTAGACCTATGTTCATATCAACAATATGCCTACAATATGCCTACAATTATTTTCTTAATAAAATTTAGGGAGTGGGGGTGCGATCTGCACCCCCTCTGTATCCTCATCATCAACATCCTTATCGTCGTAGTTATAATTATTATCATCAGCATCATCATCTTTATCATCATCATCATCATCATCATCCTAGATTATTATTATTATAAATATGGTAACGCTGTTAATATAATAATCAGTGTGTGTCGCTAGGTAAATTATATTGTTGCTTTCACTAATGCTATACATTTGTGATTAATGATTACCATTTAGAATCAACACATGTTCACACGAGTGGGTAGTAATGCGTTGAAAATTGCATTTGTAAACTTCATTAAAAAGGATTATGAATCGTCACCGTGTCTTCATGTGAATCCATTAGACCATTATATTGATAATCAAATTGTCATATGCGCTTGAATTAATTACCTGACAGTTAGACTTTGAAGATTCATGACTCGTACGATTTGAGGAAGAGGGTGACAAGTCGCCATATGGTTAACAGGGATAAATAGGGATTGCCTTAATGCGAACAGAAGATATAAATGATATTTTAGGATCGTTCAGAGGATGATATTTCCCTTGGGCGTCGTGGAGATGAACGTGATTTGATTGTGGATTAGACATAAACATAATTTAAATGACAGAATAAATTGTTCATTACACCGGCATACACTGGGAACGGGACTAATAACTCAAATTCCGTTAGAAGTGCGCAGTAATTAGAGGGGATTTTCAAACCAAACTTCCCAATTCAAAAATAAATAATTGTAGGCATGTTATACTATTGTCACTCTGTAGTCACTACAACGTGATGTGATTTTGTTAAGATACTTGGGTTCAAATATAGTTAATCCTATACGATTCCTAATTAATTATGGAGACCTAAAATATACGCCTTGTGTGAGGTACCGGTATAGGCCTATATCAACTTGTATTGGGTAGGGGGTACCAATAGGTCTTCGTGGTCTAGCTGTATGAAGCTTGCCTTGATGGGCAAGAGGTTGTCGGTTTGAGTACCACCGAAGAGCATACTTTTACTACAGACAACTAAACCCTTTTACTGATGATGCACTTTGCTCGTTATTATCAAAACTTAGTCTTGTTTTAAAGGCCTCCCTATTTTTCTGAATTTTTGACATGTTTCTGCACGAAATTACATGTGTCTCTATGGGGTGTGAAATTTTGCCGGGAATGGGGCTTTAACTAAATAGCATACAAAATAAACACTTAAGCCGTGCACTCACTGCGTCGTAAGACTGTCGGCTGACGAATCCAACTCCGCTCCCTGTGAGTGTTATATGACGCGACGCAGTCTGCTGATTGTCGGTGGCAGTGGCTATGTTCACACACAGCAGTAGACTTGCCACAAGTCTCTTATTTTTTATTATTTTTCTCATTCTGGACAGCGCCACCAACGAGAAAGTTAATTTAGAGACGGAATAAGCTAATTCGAAAAAAAAAGAAATCGAGTATGGGACGCCAATTAAATTAGGTATGGCGCGCACTAAGTACAATAAAGAGTGAGTAACCTAAAATTAGGGCCTGGAACCCAGGCTAACACGGCAGCTAACGGATCCGGATTACAAACACCCGTGCGTTCATACAACCCTGATCCGGATACCAAGAAGATGATGATCGGATCACTGGCCAATAGACAACTGGAAATTGGAAAACGCGCTCGACTTGCTAACCGATAGCGCTTGCTAACCGCTAGCGTATCCGGATCCTGGTAACGGTTAGCGCTAACCGATCTGGTGTTCTCACACGGGCGCTAACGGTTAGCTCTTGATCTGGATACTAGGGCTCTCGTGTGAACCTGAGGATAGTGTAAACGAATCGTCATTAAAACGGTCCGTTGCGCGCGGGTCGTGGCAAGGTAATTCAACAGAAGGACGCACATCTCCGCTCTCGAACATAGCGCGTGCGTACAGTCCTTTAATCTTTACTGTGGCATCGACAATCTGATACTAGTTGCGAGTACAGCCGTCAATATAATTAGTCTATGCGTGCCATTCGTTTTATGGTGTTAGTTTTTATTTTATTAGTTGTGGGTACTTCGCAATGTCTGTTACATCAGATTTTTTTGACCGCGAACTTGTTAAATGCTTCTATAAACTGCAATTTGATTTGTGAAAATTGACCAAGAAAATGAAAAGTTATAACAATTTAAATTTACAAATTTTATAAAATTTGATGTTCTTATGTAACATTAATCTGTCATTTTGACAATGTTGGCATAAGGTGCCGAAAACGAACATTTGAGTATATACAGAACATTTATTAATTTTTTCTGCGAAGTGAGTCTCATGAACGACAATTCACCAAAATTTTGGTAAAATTAATGTTGAAATGAAGAATATATTTCAATCTAATGTTAGTGCAAAATATCATTAGGCCTTTGTAATCACCGCACGACGCGCGATTATCATGGCAACTAACACGCGCGTGGGTAAATCGTCACGTACGCTGACGGTTTATGGTCTGGTTGCTTGGTTTTTGTGACGTTCAGCGTGTAGGGACGCACGTGCGCCTAGAATGTCGATGCCATTATAGTTATAACCTTTGATGTCCCGAGATGTGCGTTCTTCTGTTTAATTGCCTTGGTCGTGGTGACCGTCGGGCGCGGCGAGTATACACATTTATTTAATTCCTCAAGACCCAACCATATAGTACCGTATATTGGCCTAGTACTCATATTTTATTTGTTCTTCAGATTTCGACGCACACGAACAATGTCTTCGAACTGTGTTCAAAAGCCTTAGTTGGTAAACCTTTACCGGTGAGATACAATGGAGTGGATCATTCACATGATAGGATATTGCCAGAAAATACAAGTAAGGGTATAAACCTAGCTTTTCTGTTGTGTTACCCTCATAAAATATACTGCATTATTGAATGATAGTAATAACTACATTTAAATAAAATTTAAAAAACGCAAATTTTCAATTTGTAGATTACATTGTACATATTAGTATTTTAGTAGCGAATGAGGAAAACAATATATCTTTGTCAATTAACCGAGCCAAATATCATTCCTATCTCTGCATAAGCGTTCGATTTAGTAATCAATATAAGGATTTAATATTGTTAAAATGCCTTGTTCGTATAAATATATCAAATTCAATATTAATAATTTGAGAAATAATACTGTTACGCTTTGCTGATGATATATTTAATAAACTCAATCTTTAAAAACGCACGCTCTGACGTCAAGGCGTTGGTAGAGATAGGCCAACATTGTTTAAATTATTTAGCTCTTTTTAACAACTTTTAATCTTTAATGTTTATTTTCTAGCATATGTGTGCAATTGACGTAATCGTTTTAATTGTATTTTTCGATTTGAATCTTGAATTTATTTGACAGAGAAACGATAGATAATGCCGGTTGATCAGCTTATTACATAATGGAAGGCCTATCTGGTTTTGTACATATAACACATGATTTTATAATGTAGCGCTTAGTACTGTATTGTAGACCTACATAGGCCTATTCGTGTTGATTTTTTTTAATGTGAATGCACATCCCTATACATGACATACGTTACAGTAGGCCTATCTTGTTTCTTTGAGGGAGCGGTTGGCGCATGCAGTGTTTGCGTTTTAGTCCCTCAACCTTATGATGGATTTTTTTACCCTTTGCGCATAATAAAATATTTAATACCGTATTGCTACGTTTTTAACTATAATTTTAAAAAGATCTTTGCAAATGAAAGACAAATTACCTTTTAAATAAAGACCAATTGTGAGCCAATAAATTGTTTATAAGATTAAGGGAAGCAGGTGAGAAACTGATAAAGAATAGCCTATAACATGCTCGAATGTTGTGGCAGATGTAGAAATTCCTTATTCGTTACCTATTGACATATCTTGGGGGGGGGGTTTAACATGGTGACTTTATAAGATAATGTATATTCAGTTATATTTAGTAAATATGCGCCACACTCGGCTCGCTGAAGTGGTATACTCCACTTAACTATACAGAATATATCACTCTGCTCCTTTCACTGTATTGTATCAACGTAATTTGAATATTGAATCTCGCATGTGTTACTTTTGGAGCGCGTCAAGTCCTAGTCAAATATTTTGTAGATTCGTGTTTGTGTAGAAATTTGTTTACGATATTTTAATTGGCATAAATAAAATCTCAAATGCCCTTAGTAGTAATACTGGTGCACAATATATTTATTCAAAATTTGTACACGCGTCACAAACATTTTGGTCTTGACTCAAATTAGTATAATGATGGTTTGCCCTACAGTAATAATAATAATAATAATAATATTCGACAGATGAATATGTATCGTCATCCATAGTAGGAAAGTTCAAAACACACACAGGTCTGTGATATGAAAATCAATGCAGCAAAATTATCACGGAGATTTATACTAGGAAATTTGTTCGGCGAACACGTCAAAGTAGTCAAAATATTAAGGATGTGGATACAAACTTCATCGTTAACTATTCTGTACTAATCAGAATTCGTGACTTGTGTAATTGACTACAGTATGCACCTGCTGTAATTATCTATAATTCAAGATTCTAGAGAGCATAAGACATTTCTGTTGGAGAAGAAATATTTCAGATACAAAGATATGGACTCAATCAATACGTATACAGTGTTACAGTGTTATAGATGACTATATCTTCAAGAAGACTGATGTATTTCTACGGAAGCCATTCAAACAAAATACCCATAAAAAGCTCACTTACTGTATCATAATAAGCTATGCGATTTTAACATCTTATGTTGCTATCTGAGCAATGTATATATATATATAT
>NW_022727190.1:397622-410549 GCF_011630105.1 Anneissia japonica
GGTCAGTAAACACTATTGGACTCGTTCGTGTCTAGGCCTCTTTCTCGCAAGATTTAAAGTTTTTTTTTTTTCTAAAACAATTTTGTTATAAGATTATTCAACTTTTCTAAATTATGTTAGCATAGCAACACCTATCAGTGAAATATAACATTAAGTGCAAATTTAAATTTGGATAAGAAAAGCAATCAGAAAACTACTCTATATTGATCTCGTTCGTGTCTAGGCCTCTTTCTCACAAGATTTGATTTTCATCGCTGGCGAATATGATTGTAAGTCACGGAGAAATTCTTTAACAAGTAGCATGCTGACAGTGGGCTGTACATAGATTGACACAATGCACGGATTTCCCCACGGCGGAAGGTCCACACTCAATTTAAGAACGCGTTGGTTTAAAGATGGGTTTGAAACACGGCCTACCTCATTCCAGCTTCGCAGACACATCGCATGCTGGAAGATGTGAAAAATGTGATAATTTGAGTTATAGATTGGTGTGTTGTTCTTTTATTTTCTCAATTATATCACCACCACCCTCATCTTCACCATCACAATTACTTCCCGTCCACCCCCACCAATATCAGCATCAATCAATCAATCAATCAATCAATCAATCAATCAATCAATCAATTAATCAATCAATCAATGATCAATCAATCAGGCAGTCAAGAAAATTACACGCTCAGCTCAGCTGTCTCGGGTTCTGTGGATGTTTCTCATTAAACTATTTCCCCGACAAATGGCACTGTCACTTTCCGACAGTAGGGAGTTTTCGCAAGCTTACGAAATCGATAACGAATACGGATACGTCATCAAATTTTTATAAAACCCTTCAACTACAGTAGCATATCTGTAACAACGTAGGCGATTCATGCCTTTTGCATGAATCAAGGATCTTATTCAGCTCATACAGCGTATTGTCAAGTATGTTTTAGGCATGAATGACGATAATGATAATGACGTATTCGTATTCGTTATCGTTTTCGTGAGGTTGCGAAATCTCTCTACTCCGATGGCTGGGCCCGGGCCGCCACTTCGGGGGCAGCGACTGCCATAATTGGTTCCTTTGGGAAGTATTTGCGGAGTAAAAAGTCGTAGAGTTCGCTTAAGTGCTCCGTGACTGCAAAAAGCCATTTAACAAAATAACACAAACTGCAACATTTATACTCACCCCGAGCCAACTGAGCATCTTTAAGAGGCAACACGCTTCCTGGCTGTCAATGTATGTAGACATCGATGCACCAATGATGGCATCAAATTCGACAGCTCGAATGCTGCTCAGTGGCAGGTACTGGTAATGGAAAGCGTCACCAGCCTCGCACTTCACCGAGTATTTACTCGGTTTCGTTCCGGTATAAGCAACTCCAGCAACCGCTGTGCCTATAATTAAAATATGGTAAGAATATGGTAGTTACAAACTACGGTTCCATCTGTAGAGCCTAGATAAAATGTGAAAATCAGTGTGACATTGTTTACATTGATATCATTGTGTAGACAAAATATCGAAAAAATGTATGACTATCTTTCTAGAATGCTAATTACAGGTCTCTCCAATTAAAGACAACTTTTGGGACCGGTGTTTCCATGGTCTTTAACAGCTTTGGTCTATAATTACAATGATAAAAAGATAAAATACATTTGTTAATTTAGGACCACAGACGAGTGCTCTTTAGAGGGGGTGGTATTGAATTGAGGGTCTTTAATTTAGAGGGAGACCTAGTTTCAAGTTCCTTAAAGTTATCTTGGAAAGTCTAAGTTTGGATTGGATTAGATAACCGAACTGGTTAAGACTCACTAGGACTAAGCTGGTTGCGATGTAAACATTGTCAATGATTTAACATAGAAAAGTGAAACACTTACTGCATGTCCCTTCGTTGCTCAGTACAATTAGCCTACGGTTGGTCAGGAAAGCTCTTCCTTGCGTCATAGTTTTCTTATGTGGCAGCACTGGACTACCGTGATTCGCCAGCAGTTCGAATGTTACGAAGGCATACTGCAAAAACTGTCGATTAGCCAGTACGACCTCGTCGTGGTAGAGCATATCTAGAAAAAGAGTTATAGAATTAGAATGAAGGGACAAAATAAATATTTTTTGAAAATAAACTTGATGATCATTGTTTCCGCTCGTTTACTTGGTCGTGTGGTGCGTGAATCGAAACACAACTTTGTACGGAAAAAGTTTTACTGAGTATTAAAATTGTTTGATGTCAAGTCAGTATTTCTGTAGATCGTATGCGGGCCATAGGGATCTCACACATATCTCGAAATATAATCAATCAACCCTTAAACAATGTAATCATCACTAATAGCAAGATGACCAGCTCCAATGAAACAATATAGACCCAATTTGGACGCACACACATGCGCCAGGAATTGCGAATATAACTGTGACAATCCCTTTTACAAGACAAACACACACACACACACACACACACCCACACGATGCGTTTACACAAACTAAATCTCAATGTGAGGCTTAGGGAGTCGGGTTGTTTGGTCGTGAGAAAAATGCCTGCAACACTGACAAGAATTGAACCAAGGACCCTGGGATTGGAAGGCATCTTAACCACTAAGACATTCAACTCCACTCCATTTATTTTTGTAGTTAAAAAAAAGGGGGAAAAACATTTTCTGTAGCATATATGCTTATATAATTAAGGTTTTTTCTGTGACCTACCTGCCATAAATTGCTCATAGGAAAGGCTGCCATGAAGTCCGCTACGAAGAGACTCAACACTGTGTGACAGTTGAGCAACGGTCCTATTGAGTTCGGACGACAACTTCTGACTGCTCTTGTGCACTGCAGGTATGGAGTTGACCACACGTAGAGACGCTGGATCGTATGGGTAGATGGCATTGTGATAACGGGTTACTCTTCTTGGCCGGCTCATAATAAATGTTTCCTTGTTTGAAGTAAAGGAATGTGTTCCATTGTTATTTCGCATTGCAAACTAGGCAGATGCCCGGAAAATACTGATATAATCCTACAGTATTTACATTTCATCACATATTTTGAAAAAATTATATATACGGTATATTTTTAAGCCTTCTTTTTGAAATGCTTGCTGTTATTTTTCTCTACCAACAAACAACACCTATTTTGATTCTATGAATTCGTTAATAAGGTATTAGTGTAACTAATAAGAGTCAGTGGCGGATCCAGGATTTCGAAATAGAGGGGCCCAGAGAGAGACTTTCACAGATGGAGATTATGGCACCTCTACATGGCCGGAAATAGCACTCCCAGACCTAAATTTGATCAAGATTTTTTTAAAGGGGGCCCCGGGCCGGCTTGGTCCCCTGGAATCCGCCACTGCCTCGGAGGTAATAATACAATTATTGGTACTGTATCATAAGTATGAAATTCTGAGAGCAAATGAGTATTGTATTGTATTGTATTGTATTGTCGAGGAATAAATTTGACCAGTTCTGAACGATTTGATTGGGACGATGAAGTTGTGAACTTACTTTCTGTAAAATCTTAAAATCCCTCTCTAACTGTAATAAGAACATTAAATTGCGTAATTGTAAGTTTTCTTTTAACGTGATCTGTTTATTTTTGGTTCGCCATACCTATTCAATTACTTAAATTTTCCTTATTTTAAAATCCGTACAACCAAGTACAGCAGCTTATAATTGATTTAATAAGATTTGTGATGGCGTTAGGACATTCCCGATGATCGTATGTTTCAGACGGTGGTTGGATGTTCCGACAGGACCGTTTATTGGGCAGGCCAGTCAGGGCCTGTCCAGAACCCCTCGGAGGAGGTAAAGCCCCTGGAACTCCGACAGTTTAGCGATGAAGAAAACGTTTGTTTTTTTTAATAATGTACTTTATTTTACCAGTAGGCATAGTAGTAGTAATAATTAGTATTATAATCGGTCAAAAAGGTAATTTATTTCTGCAAATTGTTTTCCTCTCCGACGGAGTGTCTTAATTTGAGAAAATAAAACATTTGCTCAATGAATTGTGGGTGCTGTTGGCTTAAGAGAAAAAAACCACTTTAGCCCCTTAGATGCTCGGAAATAGCAATGATTTATGAGTCTAACTAAATATGTTAATTCTTTAATAATAAATCATCCGAGTAGCACCATTTTTAAATCCATAATTCAGTGGTGTCATTTTGAAATGAAATAACAGGATGAGTTTTAGTAATAGGCGGAGGAACACGTTGCGGAGCGACATCCGAGGGCTCATTGACCCGAGCGGGGGTGGGTTTGGGAGGTGTATCCTCTCCCTACTTAAGAAAAAAAATGGAAAATAATTATTGTAATATGCCATTTAACAGTGTTTGAATTGGCATTTAACAGTGTTAAAATTTAACTTTTGTTGCTTAAGCGGGGGTGGTTTGGGATGGGGTGCCCCACTCCCTACCTAAGAAAAGAAAAAAAATGAAAAATACCGGTAATTACTGAAAGATGCCATTTAAAAGTGTTGAATTTTCAGTTTTGAATTGTGTTGCTATGTTTGATTTTAGAATGTATTAAACACTATTTTAAATAAAAATCCAACAGTCAAACACTTTTGTGGTTACTTTAATTTTCAATAACAATAAGTAAATGGATAGCACATCATACACTGTTTGTACTGTAATTATGTATTTTCTTTCACAGCGTTTCTTTTTAAACTATTTACATTCAATTGCAGTTCAGCAATCTGATTCTATCTACTTACTAGTTTTCTTATACTTTCATCTACATAACAGCTAATACACTGCCTTTCCTTCATGCAGGTATTTTTAATTACCTTTGCAAGTATACAAAACAAAATTATAACAACTTCTATTTATAATCCAAAAGGCAAAATACTGCAAAAAAAAAAAAACAGTGAGATACAAAAGCTAAAATTTAAACGTAAAATAAAAACAGCCAGTGAGATAAATGCCTAGCTTTTTGGGACAGAACACTGTCCTTCGTCAGGGCTAACTTTTCTATAATTGAATACACGTTCTTATTATCTAAATATTGTATTTGTACACAATGTAATAATAATCTACATTGCTACAGCCCTCGAAATTAGCGTCGGCATTCTTCAATTTGCCGAGGTGCCTGAAGCTAACGACGGCACTAATTTGCAGAGGCCCTTTTGTTGTCAAGATAACCTTAGAATGTAACATAAATTAACGGTGAACGAAAATCATATTTTCTTCAAGCTTTTAATTGTTTAGTCATGTTAAAATAAAAGTTGTTACTGAGCAACGCACGATCGATTCGACGGCAAATAAACGCACACGGGGAATCCCCGAATTTGTTCACGCGAATGTACGTTGAACCACGTCCATGGAGTTTAAAAAACGGAGGTTTAAAAAAAAATGTTTTTATTAAACGTATAACTTGATACAATATATATTTATTTCAATCATTAAATAGATTATTGAAACATTGTTATCTTTTCCAAAAAAGATCATGCGCCGGAATTGGGCCATTTGCATTATTTTTAGTTTACTCATATCATGACCAACTGTACGTATTAGCGAGTATCCACACCCTGATCCACCTCATACCGTACTTTGTAGAGTGGCTCGTACATACAGCATAGTCTTTCTCTCAAATCAACTGTCAATGTTGTTTTTGTTTAGTGAAGACGTGGGAAAATGTGTTAGTAAAACATTAAAACTATTTGGTTGACTTACTTTATTCGTGATGATTAAATATCTTACAAGAAATACACGCGTATTACATGCCATTATAACGGCCGAGGTTGTTTACATCTTGCTTCCTAGCATACTTCCTAGGGTGGATCACGTGGTCTTTCTTCGCTCGATCGGGGTTCAACGCTCGACCAGAATTTTTTTTTTTGACTTAATATTTGTGATGATTAAATAAAACATCTTACAAAATATACACGCATATTCTATGATATTATGACGGACGAGGCGCTTTACTTCTTGCTTCATAGCATACTTCGTACGGCCGATCACGTGTTATCTACAAAGCGGTCTTGTCCAGATGTTCTTCGCCGACGGCGTTATTTGGTTGAACGTTGTTTGTGACAATGTGTTTGAATGAAATTTTATTTGCTTTGTTGTGATAATTTAGTATCGTACAAAATAGGCCTATAAGCTTAGGCCTAGAAGAATGCTGTTATAATTTTCGTGGTAAATGCTAGATTTAGAAGGGAATTTCTCAATGTTTTTCGAGAAAAGTTAACACAATGAATAATAAATTTATTAAATGACTGAAACACATACTACTGTACCAAGATAAATTACGTTTATTAATAAACCAGCAAAATTATATTTCGAAAATCAAACCAAGTCTGCTCCGTGGTTCAATTTTGAGTCGAACTTGTTTACAAGAACCAATTTGGGGATTCCCTATGTGGGTTGATTTGCTGTCGCGTCGATCGTTTTGGGGATCGTGTGTTCTTTTGAAAGAATAGAAATTCTTGTTTTAACAATATAGATTCTATATTTTAAAAAGTAAAATATTGGTTCTTAGGGCTTGGCATGGACAGCCCATTTGGTGGGCCTAGGATTCAGGCCACTATTTTATTTTTACCTGTTCTAATAGCCGGCGCAAAAATCATAATAGACGGAGATTGCGCCGGCTTAAAATGACACCCCTGCATAATTACTATTCCACAATTCGAATATAAAATAATGCATAGTATGGTGATAATATTGGTTAAAGACAGTGACACGCCCTTATCTATTGATGCTGCCTGCATGCATGCGATGATGATCATGGATATAGAATAATTAAATAAACATTAATTGAGGCTCATTATTTGCTTACCGTTTGGTCCATGTACTGTAATAAACTTATCCTGCAATTAAGATAGCCTGTAAAATTTGAAATTTCGAGATACGATATCACAATACTAACGGTGCAACTGATAACAAAAGAATTGTATGGATGATTACAGTATAGACTGATTAGCCTATAACAAGTACTTTGTTTCCCCAGGAAGTACGGTGCGTCAATGGAGACACCAATGAAGTTACAAACCAAGCGACTAAGCCTACTGTATATATCTTAATTATTCTTTATATTTCCCATTTTCTAAGCAAATGTGTTAGCTTGAATCTACTTTTATTTAGATGTTTATTGAATGAATTTGTAAAAATTCGATTCTGTAAATTAATCAAAAATTTAATTTTGTGATATTTATATGTTCATGTCGGTGTTTCATACGTGGGAATTTCCAATTACCAGTACTTTCAATTTCCGAAAATTGAATGTGACACCATATATCAAGTAGCATCAATTGCAGCAAGGAGGTATAAAAATAAATAGTTTTATACCTCTTTGATCGAAGTAAATGCTTCACATCTTCACATTGTGGAATCGTTACATCATAATCACCGAAATATGAAATTAAAATAAATAAATTTAAATAATTAATCAGAAGAGATTGATCTATAGTGGGCAGAGCTAGTAGGACTAGGCCTCGAGTACAATCAGGCTCATTCCAAACAGTAAGTCTGGGACTTAACATAGACATTATTATTATGCAAAATATTTATTCAGGATACATTATATCGGATCAATGAAAGTAAATGTACAATAATGAAATTGACAAAGCATACTAAAATTGATCTACCTGATCAACAATTAGGCCCTACCTACGGTATCTGTGCCAGGACAAATGTGAAACCAGCTCCTTTGTTCGCGTCACCTAGGTTTAGTTGTTGTTGTTAAGGGGCAGTTTCTTGCAATAGGCCCATATGCGTTATATAAATAACCATTTATTATTATTATCAGTGAAAGATAAAATTATTAAAACGGACAAAAAATAAAATATTTAATATTACACTAAAATAATATTACTTAATATAATACTTAACAATAATAGCCTAATAATAATAGCCAATTATTAGTAGGCCCGAAGTTAGGGTAGGCCATAGTTTTCATTGTTAGATTTAAAAATGACAATGTTATTTTTTGCTTTTAGTTTGTGGTAACATATGATTTGAAATAATAATAAAATATACTGTACGGCCATTTGAACTTGGAATGGAATATCTTTTGGCTCTCTGCAATTTCAGAAATATAATTTAAATTCAAAATGTATTTGGAGTGTTTAAAACAAAATAAAATGAATAGAGATAAGTGAAAAATACCTCTATGAATTATTTCTTTTCTTTGAAACCAAGATGACAGAATTGTTTGATTGCATATATTTTCCCTTTTTAGTTAAGGCATTGTAGACTAGTATGGTATCGAAAAAATGCCCCAGAAAAAGTCGCCCCGGTAAATATGTCTTCCAAGAAAATGGCTCCAACTGCCAAATAAGTAAAAATTCCCCCTTTCCTTCGCTCTATTGCTGAATAAATTAAAAATTCATTGCTGAGATTTTTGTAATAATTTTTTAAACTATAATGGAGGTTACCGCTAAGCCCCGCCCCCTAAAATTTTGTTGCTAAAGTCCCACTAAACAGCGTAGAAACATACGTGCGTTTGTGGGGGACAGCATGTGTTTATGAGACACGCACGTATTGCTTGCCTCGTCCTCATTGGACACTTGTTAAGTTCATGCCATCATCAAAAGATGCAATTGTAGTAAGCTAAAGTAATATTTTATTCTGTAGTCCATTGGTAATGGTGTCAACGTTCACTCCCGAGTTTACTCTCCTTCTTCTTGTTTCGGTCTCTTCTTGTGACGTCTAATGCTTTGTTGGTAAAATGAGATACCACATCAAATGATACCACTATCATTGCATGGGCGGATTTAGGGACACCCCCACCCCACTCCCTTTTTTAGGAAAGCAAAAAAAAAAAAGAAGATAAAAGAAAAGAAAGACAGAAAAAAAGAAAAAATGTATCGCCCAAAGCGCCTTAGAGGTTATTTTCGGGCGTCTAGAATACCAAATTTTCGCGGGACCCCTAGGGTAGTGTTATCTCGATCGGCACCACTTTTTGCCCTCCCCACCCCCTTTCGAACATCTCTGGATCCGCCCCTGCATTGTTTTAGTTGAAGTAGTGTGTTCATTTATGACGTGACTAGACCTTTAACATTTTCTACATGGTGTAGTTAAGCTTGAAACATTTTGGTGACAACAAAAGCCATTTATTAATTTATAAGTTATTCAAGATGCATTACTAATTTTATGTTGAATACATAATATTTTTATTTGGCAATGCATTTTAAAGTAACCACATATGTACGACAAATAAGCAACAAATATAAATATCAACATTCAACCAATAGTAAAATGAAAAAGGAAATTTATCTTTAATAACAAAAGATTTTACAGATTACAATCACATTTAAAAAGTAACCAAAAATTAATCATAATAAAACTTATAATTAGATATATATATGTATCATTATCTTTATATATATATATATATATATATATATATATATATATACATAGTAAGATATATAATATAGTGTATTTCTATTATATCATAATTTATATATTATATTATATAGTATATTTATGATTTGTTATAAAAAAGAAAAAATATATATTAGGCTTACATTAAAAGGTGAAGACTCAATTAAATTAGGAATGATACAGTTAAAGTTTTCAACTCTAAAAAAATTTTGTTATAAGATTATTCAACTTTTCTAAATTATGTTAGCATAGCAACACCTATCAGTGAAATATAACACTAAGTGCAAATTTAAATTTGGATAAGAAAAGCAATCAGAAAACTACTCTATATTGATCTCGTTCGTGTCTAGGCCTCTTTCTCACAAGATTTGATTTTCATCGCCGGCGAATATGACTGTAAGTCACGGAGAAATTCTTTAACAAGCAGCAGACTGACAGTGGGCTGTACATAGATTGACATAATGCACGGATTTCCCCATGGTGGAAGGTCCACACTCAATTTAAGAACACGTTGGTTCAAAGATGGGTTTGAAACACGGCCCACCTCATACCAACTTCGCAGACACATCGCTTGCTGAAAGATAAAAAATGCTATACTGTAATTTCTATAATATTTGGATGGTGTCCAGTGTTTTGTTTCCTCTTTTCCTCTATAATATTATGCTGTCTTAACTTTAAGCTACTTTATTATAATTTTCATTGTGGTGGTGGCCGTCGTCTTCACCTTTATCATTATCATCAACATAACCACCACCAACAAGCAGCGACATGGAATGGTGGGATCCTTTGGCTAACAGAAATACGTAAACACGAGTCGAAGTGCTTCACAATCGCAAATTCACAATCGCAAAAAAAAAAGGATGGTCGAACACAAGATCCAACAATTAAACTCACCCCGAACCAACTGAGCATCTTTAAGAGGCAACACGCTTCCTGGCTGTCAATATATGTAGACATCGATGCACCAATGATGGCATCAAATTCGACAGCTCGAATGCTGCTCAGTGGCAGGTACTGGTAATGGAAAGCGTCACCAGCCTCGCACTTCACTGAGTATTTACTCGGTTTCACACTGGTTAAAGGAAATCCAGAAACCGCAGTGCCTAAAAAACAAAGGTAAAATAGTGATAATTACGAACTATGATGTCATGTGTAGCCTAGCCAAGTGAAAGGGAGTGTAAACTTGTTTGCATTGAAACCATCAAATGTGAATGCTGTCTTTGTGAAGTGCTAAATGAGTTCTCCAGCGTTGTCTTGAAGAGTTGAGTTTGGATTGAGCATAGATAATCAACCTAATATCCACCAAATCACAGTCGGTTTTTGCTTCCCAATGTAAATTATGCATGAGATAAGAAGTAGTACACTTACTGCATGTTCCTTCGTTGCTCAGCACAATCAACCTACGGTTGGTCAGGAAAGCTCTCCCTTGCGTCATATTTTTCTTTAGCGGCAGCACTGGACTTCCAGGATTCGACAGCAATTCAAATGTTACGAAGGCATACTGCAAAAACTGTCGATTAGCCAGTACGACCTCATCGTGGTACATCATATCTGGGGAAAATATTTATAGAATCAGTAACTGTTAGACTACAGAGATAATAAGAAAATATCGACATCGTTTGATATCAACATTGGCAAAACGTGTTCACATTCGCAGTGGCGTATCTAGGGGAGGGTGCGGGGGCACACGTTCCCCCTGAAATTACTCGCAACCCCCCCCCCTTCCAGTCGCCCCCAAAAAATCACGGTCAAGTAGTTTAAAATCACCTAAAAGCATCATATTTTGCGATTAGTGCCCCTTAACGGATCGTCGACATCTAGATGTGTATAAGAGACAGAGATACGCCGCTGCACATTCGAGTTTTTTTTCTGTGACCTACCTGCCATAAATTGCTCGTAGGAAAGGTTGCCATGAAGGCCGCTACGAAGAGACTCAACATTTTGAGACAGGTCAGCAACGGTCCTACTGATTTCCTCCGACAGCCTCTGGCTGCTTTTGTGCTTTGCAGGGATGGAGTTGACTACTTGCAGGGACTCTGGATCGTATGGGTAAATGGCATTTTCTCTTCCCGGCTGTGACGTAATCATCATTTCCTATAATATTGAAGTAAAAAAGAGTGTTAAGCCATATCCAGACTATGAAATTTTATTTGACAAAACATGTGACATGCCTAAATATGGTCAGGATGACCATATGGGCACATCAATAGTAATTGCATGTTATACTAAAACATCTTCTTAGAATAATCTGAACCTACATCAATTATAATGCTCTGAAGACTGGATGAAGTTTGTTGTGGGGCGTGGACACGTCGACCGAAAATTCAACTAGTGTAAATAATATTGGTGGTGCCAAACAGATATAGATTATTTTGAATTGTATCAATTTAACACGGCATAAGTACTAAAAAAAATACAAAATACACGGCTTGGGTACTAAAACAAAAAAAAAAACAAAAAAATGCAAAAGCACACGGCTTAAGTACTAAAACAAACAAAAACATAAGCGGTTCCAAGAGAGAAAAGTTTATTTCAGACCGAGCATTTTCCAGACAAACACCGAAAAGTAAGATCAGAGAGTAAAATGTTTATACTTCCCTGGTAAAATCCTGTATTGTAAAAAATGAGGTACTTTCTATCGGAGTAACCCACGTAAACAATTTTGTTCTCCCGCGGGACACTCGCAGAGGGATAAAGTTAGAACATCTTACCATGAAAATACAACCTCGATTAGAAAATTATAAGAAAAACATGGACAAACTGATAAACGAAAATTGACATTATACATGCAGACACGCCGACACACGACTGGGTTGCTTGCATGCAAGGATGGGTACCTTGATACTACATCAATTTAAGCGCTTACCGATTCGTCCATGCGCTACTATACCTGGATTTAGAATAGGTAGAACACGAAATATGACAAAATCAGCAAAGCAAAGCTCCAAAAATATCACGAAGCGTCTAATACTCGTACTTGATTATGAGACACCCAAGTAGGCTACTACTAGACTAGTAGTTCGTAGAATTGAAGCACACGGTTCGCGGTAATCAGCCACGGTACGTCAACAGACACACGGCTAATCACAAACTAAACGAGTAGGCCTACTGTATTTTTAAATCATTCTTTCTATTCCTTTTTTTTTATAAACAATCATTTAACATGATTTCACTTTTAGATACCTGTATGGTTAAAATTCATGTTTGGTAAATTGACCTAAAATGTGTTGAAGGTAATTATGTATTTAGTGGCGTTTCATACATGGGAATTTCCAAACCGATTCAAGCTTGACATCATCATAATGTGAAATGTCAATAATAGACAGCTCCAATAGAAAGCTATGTGAGATCGTTAAATCAACATGTTTTAAAAGCATTCTTTATGCATCGAAAAATATAATAAAGGCCATTGTAGACTAGAAGTAATAATTCTATAGTAAACACGGCACAAACCTGGATTGGAAATATTATGGGCCTTTTAGTGACTCTATAGATCTTGGAAATCCAATTGTGTTCTCAAATTATATATTATTATTAGTCGTTGAAACAAAAACTTATGACAAGGCATGTACACTATTGAACACTGTATTTATATTCAAAAGAAATGCCATGTTGTCATAATTTTTTGTTTCAACGACTATATATA
>NW_022727190.1:412920-432473 GCF_011630105.1 Anneissia japonica
AGATGTGTATGGCATTTTATTGCACAACTTCTTTAATCATTTATTTATAGGACTGCATTCGTTGAGAGCTATGTTACACGATGTATTACTATGTCCTTTATCGAACACTGTATTTATCTTCTTTGATGATTTATGTATAGTTTAACAGTGTTAACGGCTATCTTGATTTATATTATATGGAATTATTTGTTTCAAGCCGTACCTAATGTGTAATGGAGTGTATCTGGTGGTATTTGAATCTGTTCAACCATGAAGCTTCTGTGGTCTAACGGTTATGACGATCGCCTTGACAGCGAGAGATCGTTTGTTCGAATCCCACCAGAGACGTTTTATTACACAATTTCTTTATTCATTTATTTATAGGACTACATTCGTTGAGAGCTGCACGATGTATTATTATGCTCTTTATTCGAACACTGTATTTACCTTTCTTTTAATATATAGACATATATACCAGACATACCGAGTGCCAAACTCCAAACGAAGCAATTGCACTTTGCTTATTTTATGATGATTAAACCTAAAACTGACTGTCATACCAGTATATCCTGTATTTATTACGGGGTTTTCAGGATTTAAGTGCCGCGGCTACAGTATAATGTTAACTGTTAATGTGTTTGGATTCCAACATCAGGGTATGGAGTTCAAATATTCCAGTCGCTAGCTGATTATTTTCCTCACTTCAACTTCTTCCTTCTTTCCTGTGATGTGGAAGAAGTTGATGTTTCAAAAATACTAACAATCAAGATTCAAAGTAGCATTTAAAGAACATTTAGAAATAACACATCTTCAGTTCAAGGCTTGTTGTTATAAGCAATTCTGCATATATTTATATAGGCTGCTCGTTCGGATATGTTTCCATATTGACACTTGGATATAAATCGATCTGTACGTAAATTGACAATTAACATAAATTGACATCGAACATTAATGTAGCCCTATATATTTGAGGTATGCCTACACTGTAGCTAGCGAAAAGACTGTAAAATAATGGATGTCCTTGAATATTCAGTTTAAACACCGGATGGCTCATTTAAAAGATAAGATTATCAAATTTTCCATTGAAGACAGACTAACACCAGGCAACAACTCTGTATGCGAATTCTCTTGAGCTTTGGGTTTCAACGAGAGAATTCACAACTACATTGTTCATAGCAGTTTACCTAAAAATTCTAAAAAAAAACCAAAAAAAACAAACCAATAAGCCACAGTTTGTTCAGTTGCATGTCCGGCTTGTTGCATGGTTGTTTTTTTAATTCGTTATTATATCACGAAAGCTTATACGTTTTAAAGTTGGAACTTGTCACTTTGTTGACTGTGTTTCAGGTACGAACGTCAGCCGTGCGGATAACAGCAGTTTCCATGGGGATGATATGTTTGACTGCACATCTTCTGACGATGGTTAGAATTATCAACAACAATAATGATAATAATATATTATTGTGGTAGTGACATCAGATTTGTATTGTCATCATCATCGTTATCATTATCATTATTATTAGTATATCATTATTTCGATAATTATAAACCTTTATTATAGATCATTACTTTAGATGACATATTATTTTAATTATCATTCCATCGAAATTATTGTTGCTATTAATAATATTGCAAGTAATTCAGATATAGATGTTGTAATTAAGATGGACTAGGTGCTTTTTATGATTTACGTTATTTCTATGCTCATTACAATCACAATCGTAATCACAAATCAATTTATTCTATCCTACATAAACCCATAACATTACAAAAATGTATGCAAGAAAATTGAAATCGTAGGATATGGGAGACTCTCATTAAGACCAGAGGTCACAAGCATGAGATCCACTGAGCAAATAAAATAATTAATGAAAATTTGAAAATAAAACAGAAGAATTGTAAAATCCTTCTTAAAATACAAAATCTCATTTTCAATTTTTGTACAAAAAAGTAATGTAAAGCTTTTCCCTTCTTGAATAGATTATAAATAGCAAAATCCAATTTTCATATAATTTTATGAACAAAGAACTTATGGATGGAGTCTGACAATGAATATATACTGTCTCTTATACACATCTAGATATACATAAACACACACAAATAGCAGTATTAAGCGTCGAGACGCCTGTAATATAATAATATGGCTTAGCTTATGTAAATGACATAAGCTGCAGTATTTGCTATTTGCCATTATCTACTTCAAGATCATATAATTATAATAGTTTGTATATAAAACATGCATTCTGTAAGAATTATGATTGTGATTGATAATAACGATACTACAGTTTTAATAATAATAAAAATAACAATGCTATTTAATTATCGTAACCATTCGGAGGCCTACTTCATTAGTTTCATCTCTTTTTAATATTATATAAAACCGATAGGTACTTATTGCTTTAATTGTTAGTAAAACCATTCCCCGTCTTCATAGTTTCATCTATCTCGGCCCCACCTCCAACCTCCCTTTCCTATACCCTCACCCAGTACGTGAAGCTTTCGTATGTTTTAGCCCATGTTTCGGATTTGTTCGTCAACATGCGCTTTGTAAGTATGCCATAAGCTACTGCTCCCACACCCTACCCTGGTGTCTTTCGTCTGTATAAAATGTACATGCCTGGATATACTTTTTCATCTAAAATGTCCCCATACCCTCTCCGGTGATAGCGTTCTTCTGTAAATTATCAATGTATATTATATGCTTTCGTCATCGCTGTTACTCCATCGTATTTAAAAGTGTTTTGTTTCCAAGAGCCCTGTTTATCGAGCCGAGTTGTGTTTGATAGCATTCAAAGAATGCTATGTGGGCTAATTGCTTTCTCTGATATCATTTTGTTGAATTTTGACTGTTGTATGAAATCTCGACCTTTTTATATATAACAATCTTACTAACACGCACATGTTCATAGTCAACATTCTTTAGTCGACAGTTTATTAACATTATTGTCAATATCATCACGTCCGCCGTTGTCCGTATCCCTATTATTATTATCAACAACACCATTATCGTCATCACCATCATCATCATCATCATCATCATCATCATCATCATCGTAAGTATATCAACATAATTATCGTCATCATCATCAACATCAACCTCACCATCATCATCATCATTATCAGTAGCTAATGCTCCGGTTGTAATAGCCAATCATTGGGACTGCTTTTAGATCTTAGTTGCTTACATCTGTGCATGATTATGACGTATTGCGGATATTGTTCATCTTTAAACAGTATTTTTTGTGCATAAATTAAAAAAACCGTATAAAAGTGAGCAAATGACGAACTGACACGGTGAACGAAAGAGGAATAAAAGGACAACGTACGTGATGCCCGTGATGCCAGTGTCAGAGTCTGAAGTTTGATTTGTTTCACTCTTTGGTAGTAATTGATGACAGATCAGCACTGTTTGTAGCAACGTGTTAAGATGAAGAGTGAATGTCGTTAATATGTAATTTATCGGACGAATTTATTCTACTTTTAGCCACAGTTGTTAAACAGCAGACACTAAGGTAAAGTTTATTGGGCCAGCTCTCACTTAGGCCCAATTTTGACTCGTGCGCTCACAATATTTACGCTAATCTCTCATTTTTTTCCCCTACGAATTATGTTTAGATTGCCACGAGAATGAGACGAGACGGTACCCAATACGTTTAAAGGGTCAAATGATGTTGATCAGTGAATGGAATTCCTTTATCTTTTTATGCACACCGATGTAAGTTATCACATTTTTGTTATATCGACCATCCTGTATGTAGTGACCTAACCTGGAGTCTTGAAATGGGGGTGGGACGATGGTGAAGGGGCTCAATGAATAGATGAGGGGCGTTAGCTCGGAAAATAAGGTGAAATGAGGTGATTTTTATCTACTTGAGAGTAATTTTCTTGCTTCAAGCATTTTCAATGGGGTGGGGGAGCGATGGTGCAGGAGCTCGATGATTAAGTGAGGGGATGATGAAATGAGGTGATTTTTATCTAGCATTTTTAATTGGTGTGGGGTGGTGCGCCCTAATTTAGATACGCCACTGCATGTAATCATGCTATTGTGATTATCATTTTGTGCCATAATGGGAAGGTTCAACTGCTGGTCTTGGATCGATATTAAAACCTTTTCATAGAGAAGATTGGGGTTTGAGACGATATAACATATCCAAAGAAAATTACAGGTCTTATGTATGACTTATAGGCCTAATTTCCATGAACTATAATACTTTTACATACATCAATTTAAAGATTTTTTTTCAGAAATTATTTTTCATACTTAAGTTCTGTCCAGATTATAAAAGCTTCTCTGACAAAAAAGCTGTTTTATGCCCATATATAGCCATGATGTGCCTATATATGGTCATGATGTGATGTCATATTTATGCACGTCACATGTTTTTCTGAATAAAATTTCATTGTCTGGACAGGGCTTTAGACATGAGTAAGAGAAGGAAAGTTTCTTAAGCCCTGCCCAGACTATCACATTTTATTTGACAAAAACATGTGACATGCCTATATGGTCATGATGTGATGTCATCATGACCATATATAGCCACATCATGACTATATATGGGCATACAACAGTTTTCTGTCAAAGAAAATTTGATAGTGTAGACAAAGCTTTAGGAGTCTGTTCCAAATAGTTCGCTCCTTCTTTAAGACACTAAACACAACTTGTGCCACCACAGTAGGCCTATGCCTATATATAAAATGTAGTTTAGTATAGTAGTGTAATAATACACATATAAGTATAAGTCTATCCAAGTGTGGACTAATTAATTCCTTGAATCGTTTGAACCCGTCGGGAAGAATCTAACCTACTGTGGCGGATTCAAGAGGGTCACATGGATATATAGGCCTAGATTTGTTCTACATAAATTTCTAAATAGGCCTATATATAAATACTAGGCCTGTTACCGTGTAACTAAATATTATATAAATTAACTTAACCTTATTACTTGAATACAAAAGTAGTTATGAAATTTACAAGGCATCCATAGGGCCCCGAATTATTTATTTTATACAGAGAAACGATATTATTGAAAAATTCGTGCTTTTAGAGTCAACTTGAATTGGAAGCCGAATTGATTGATTGATTGATTGATTGATTGATTGATTGATTGATTGATTGATTGATTGATTGAAGTGTCGGGGCGCGCCTACTACTAAAAAAGCAGCAGCAAAAGAAACATTTTGTGTTTAATTTGAACATGAACCTCTAAGGAATGAATAATATCCGGAGGCAGATGATTAACATCAATACCATCTTCAGGTTTACTCTCTCATAATATTTAAATTACCTGTTAATATATTATTTTCATATACCCCGGACTTCACACCTACCGACTGAACAAACGGTCTTCGCTCTACATCAGCTAAAACTTAATCAAAGTGTGTCTCCTTTTCTGTCCCGTATTGATCTAGTTTTTTTTTTTATGTACAAATGTGTTTTGTTTGATTGGGATACTCTTTCTCAGTCCAATAATATTATAGATCATAATATAATAGAGATAAAATCTAAACTGTCTTGCGGTAATGCTCCAAATATACATTTTGAACATTAAACAAGAGGAATCTGTAAGGAAAAAAATAGATTCCCCCACCGGGATTCGAACCTGGGACCTTCTGCTCAGACGCCTTAACGAACAGGCCATTGAGGCTCATCTAAATCTTTTTCACGCTCATGTGCATGCGTAGTTAGATAAAACTAGTCCTTGATACATAGCAAATAACAGAGATCAATACGATGGGCTATCGTCTTATAAGCATTTGACGAGATAGCGGGTACGATTCCCACTAGAGACCTCTTTTTTCATGCAACTTTTCGTTGGTGAACTAGGCCTATGTTTGATACGATTTATTACTTCATGTTTCTATATATTGAGCACTGTATTAATACTGTCTCTTATACACATCTAGATGTGTATAAGAGACAGATATATATCCGGATATCATCCGGATATAAAATTTTGTTCACAAATACGACGAATGACATAATAAACCACAAATTCTAGATACATGTATCTATTGTGTATAAAGAACGGCAAGTTGGACCTCTATTGTTGTATATAGACCATAACATGTGGGTATGGAGTTTAATCAAAGACCGGTTTTATAACATGGAGGGGCCATCGAATGCAACTGAACTATTTCCAGCAATCCTGTATGGTTTTTAGATGAATTTTTACTGTTTTATCATTTATTTAATATTTGCAATATTTTATGTCGTACCGTATTTAAACAAGCTTTGAGGACAAAATAATTGATACGATATCCTCATAATATTTACAGTATTATCTGCATTAGTACTTTTGACTACATGTCATCATGACAGTAATACAGCAGTTGCCATCCGATATATTGTTTGGTTTAACATAGGCTCACGATTGATTCTAATCTATAGCATGCTGGGTACTCGTTTATGTAGTAGCGTATCATATTTCTGTCCTATGATATCAGATGACAAAGTTTCAATTATTGTTTGAAATTGTTTAGGGAATGAAAATAATCATAAATATTTTAACTGATGAACTTGCCTGTTAAGGCACATACTATCGACTTGATCCAAGTCTCTTTAATGTTGTTAGTGCTTTTCTGAAATAATGGCCACAGGAACCCTGATATCCCATCTCATACCCTCATACGCTTGTTTGCTTGGCCTGGTAAAAGTCGATTTGTCTGACTGCTGAGATTGAAAAATTAAATTGAAATGTTAAGAACTATCTACTTAGCATATCTAAGTAAGTAATTAGGTTAAAATAAAGGAATGAAAACAAACACTTTCTACATCAATTAAAAGAAGGGTAAATAATACTGTCCCTAAAATTCAATTCAGAGACTATTCTGGAAATTAAGGATTTCTGTTGAAAAAAAAATATATGTAGGCCTTAATATATATAAGTGAAGTGTTTTGATCTACATCTTATTGGAGTATTATAATTTATTTGATTCTTTAAAATTGAAAGTCTACCTTTTCATTTTAATTGTTGACGGTTTTTCAATATTTTTTATCACATGCAGTATATATTTAACCTATGATATTTATAGATGTGTAAATAGACTTACATACGGTTACAAATATAGAAATCATTTAATATAATATTTATGTAAATTCATGGCATTCTTTGCAAATGTGTGGACTATAAATGTCATGTCTATTTGAACGATTATAACTGTGTTGCATTACGTGGCGAAGTAACTTCGTGATATCTCGTGGAGAATTTATCAACAAAATATATGCACTTTTTATACGGTAAGCTCTAAATATGAATATAAATACAGTAGTCAAATTTAACTCCTATCCCTTTTATGGTAATTGTCACGGAGTCAACACTCGGTTAATATAGATTGAATCACACCATCGGTTATTACGACAATTGGATTCTATTAAAGCTACTAAAATAAACACATTAGTAAAACTTTTTTATTAGCCGACAAAAATCAAAATTAGTCATTCCACTTGGAAAACTGATGGAAAGCATTGTCCAAAATACCACATAGGCCTAGATTGCCAAACGCTTGGTATCACAGGGATTTTTTCCCGACAGTCAATCTGGCCTCTCTATATAGGCCTACGTAACATTTCGGCGCTCTCCGGATAGAATTCCCGATAGGCGGCCTGGAATCCTCGGTGAATTCGGCCCTTGGGAACCGAATTTATGGATTTAGACTTACCGGTTCCACGCATACAAGTAGTTCATCCATATTTTATATTACATCATTACATTAAATTATTTAACCAAGACATGTAACAGTCTGGCACTTATGTAATAAAATTCAAGAAGCAGCAGCTCAATGTGAAAATTTCAACATGGCCTCTTTGAATTGTAGCATCTTATAATTCAAATAAGAAATTAACAATCGATAGAGAATCCAGTCGGGAATAGAACTGAATTCAGCTGAATGCACAATTTTAACATCACGAACTAAAATAGAAAATGTAAATCATTATCTAAAATTCCAACATTAAAGCACTAAATTCCAACATTAGAAATGAAAACACAAATTATTGTAAATCATTATCTAAAATTCCATTTCATATAATGAAATGGAATGTTCAGACGTTTGCACATTAGCGCGTATTGATCTGCAGACATTCAAATATAGACATTTAATCCACGGTCTGGCTAATTGTGCCCCCTCTGCACCTTCTTGGTGGCCACTCAGTTAACTGTCAATAAACTAGACCTACTGGTTTCCATAAACTCGCCGTGCTTAATGCAATCAAGAAGGCTCCCCGATTTGACCGACCAATCAACGTCTCCAAAAGCTGTCGTCGATTGCGTGTAGCGACTTTATGTAAACCAGGATTTAAAATGGTATGTCAAAAACGAACTGAGGTGTCTGTTGTTTAATGAATCCGTTACACAGTAAAGGCCTGTGACACAGTTTGAGAAGTTAGTCAAGTCGTAATAGTTTCACAGACAATGTGGACACATCTTGATATTGATATATTTTACAGTTTCCTTGAGAGCACTAGAACATGAAAAACGATAACGAAAACGTAGTATGCCTTTAACTATTATAGATTAATCTAATTATATAATAAGGCTCTCTGGCCTGTTTATTGATGATCTAATCGAGATTAACACGAAACACTTTAGGCCTATACAAAACCGAATTGTATTGTAAGTATTTCAGACAAATCTTGTCCATAGCATGTTTCATTACCTATTAGTAGCTTAGTGTTTTCTGTAAAACTTAGTAATGTAAGACGATCGTAAATAATAGAAGTGCTCATCATACTTCATATAAGGACAGGGTGTAGGTCGCGTCCTGGTTTTTAGTTGTAAAAGGCTAACTGATAAGTTGATTGATTGAGGGTTCCTTTCGTTTTCTGGCGGCTAGTTTGTGGGTTGTTGAATCTGAACTCCCCCTGGTTATTTTACGCCAGACCTTAAACCATCTACTAATCGAGTGGTGGATAACATTACAGAAGTAATTTACGGCTCTAATTAAGAGACGGGTTCGTTGTAATGAATCAGAGCATTTGATTAAGGACGAAAGTAAAGACACAATGAATTTTTAAAGTTCAAGTTTCTATTTTGAGAGTAAGGTCTTAGTCACCATCGCAATAGTACTCGCCCTGATCCGTAAATATTGAATTGAGCCTTCAATTTAGGCCAAAATAATTAGGGCTAAGACTAAGAGGTACTCTACCGGATTGGGACGGTAGACAGAAGATATTACAATGATAGTTTATTAGTTGGATGGTGTAATTTAGTTGACCGATTGATCGATTTATCGATTGATTGATCGATTGGTCGATTAATGGATTGATCGATCGACTGACCGATTGATTAACTGATCGATCGATCGATTGATTGATTGATTGATTGATTGATTGATTGATTTATTGATTGATTGACTGATTGATTGATTGATTGATTGATTGATTGATTGATTGATTGATTGATTACATGAATGAATGATTGATAGGTCGACCGGTCGATCAATTCTTTAATTGATTAAATTGATTGATTTTTAAAATTTGCTGATTTTATTGAATAATTGATTAATTTCATCTGTATTATGATAGTCCAGGCATACAAATTACAACAACGTAAATGATATATTGTATTAACAAGAACAAATAGGCCTGACAAAAAATAACTTAGTTCAGGAGATGGAGGACAAATAGAAGCATGTGATGTTTTTAAACAGAACAGAAAGAATCAAAATTATTGTTGAGAACCTAAGGGGAATGTTTCGCTGGGCTATTGCAGATTGAAAAAAGGCTGATTGAGCTGGTGTCTTTATATTAATTATTTTCTAGAATGACATTGAATGATTATTTCTTTCCTACGAGTACCAGGTTCTACTAAAAAGTAGTTATTTCCTCTTTATATGTGACTGTTATGCAGCTGCATTAGACTTTTTTTCATTTTTACGAAGTGACAAACCTTTAGTGCAAAATGTTAACAAATTTAAGTTAACAACTTTCAAAGAAAATGCACTATAATTTAATAAGATTTACACAAACACAAAAAAAAAAAAAAAAAAAAAAAAAAAACAAAAAAAAACAAAAAAAAAAAACACAATAGTCATTAAATTTAACTGTTGCTTTGTCTTTTGTAGTATGATGGCAATTTCTGACTTGGATCGGTTAGGATTGTACATCAACGACCTCAGCATGCACGACTCAAGCAGAGACCTTTTGTTGGCGGGCTCACAACAATCAGCTGAACTCAAATTAGCACTAGATCAGGTAATCCCATAGATATGATTAACATTAGGGAGTTTTCGCAAGCTTACGAAAACGATAGCGAATACGGTTACGTCATAAAATATTGATTAGACACCCCTTCCCCTACAGTAGCATATCTTCGACTACGTAGATGATTCATACTTTTCCAAGGATCATGTTCACCTCGTACAGCATATTGACAATAATGTTAGGCAAGAATGACGATAATGATAATGACGTATTCGCTATCGCTTTATAAGGTTGCAGAGTCTCCCTATTATGTCTCTCATCATCCGGGTACCTGAACACTTATTCATCAATTTCAATGTATGATATTCAAGTACGATGAACTATGTATCTAATATTGGATGTCCAATTAAGGCAATTTTGTAACAACTTTGTTGTATAATACCATGAGTTGATTGGAATTATGCTAATAAACAATTAAGCCTATTTTTGCTAAATCCTTCTTAACAAAGCCCCTTTGTCTAACTATTTTACATTTATACTACATTTCCCTTGTGGCTTTGAATTAAGATTGTGTACTATAAAGTGCTAGACAAATTACCTATTTCAATCTGTCAAACGAATCGTCTATATTGATTGACGAATTGTACGAAATGTAAATTCACATGACATTTTCAAGTTACCATAGTTAACATAACCGTCCTTCGGTTTGAAGTGGACGCCGTCGGTTTTATCATGAGAGATTTTTTTTTTCAACAGGAGCAAATAAAAAGCGCAGAGCTTGAGAATAGCATGCGCAAACTCGACATGGAGATTAAGAAGACCGATTCGCTTTTGTACCAGATGATTCCTAGAACGGTGGCAGACAAGCTGAGAAGAGGAGAACCAGCAACCAGTACGTGCGAGATATTCCACGAGGTGACGATCCTGTTTAGTGATGTAGTTGGGTTCACGCGTATCTGTTCCAAAATCACGCCAATGGCGGTTGTGGCAATGCTCAATGATATGTATACAACATTTGATCATTTAAGTGAATGCAACAATGTTTATAAGGTTGGTTTATATATATTTTTTTTTTAATTTCCATCTCAGGGCGAGTAAGCTCACAGATATGGAAATAAACGAGCTTGTTCATTGTTGTACATTAACAATACCTCCAGGTAATGTTTGCGCAGTAATAAGCAGAAGAATATGACTCGGTAACTGACAGAACGGGTTTGATATGTTTTAATCTTGAGGGAGAAAATCATATATCTTTGCAGAGATTAAATTGATTGTTTTCTTGAACGACGAGCACCCAAATTAAACTCCCTCACATTAAAAATCTATCAAATCAATCAATCGATTAATCGATGACTTTATAACGTACGTAATACAATGGTCTGAAAAAAAAAAATTTAAATGAAATCAAGACCAAAGACACAAAAACGGCCAAACCGGGGGTCAGGCAAACCAGAAAAGATACAAATAAGCACGACACCGAGGGCAATCAAATTCAGATATTGCTGTTCTTCCCACTTTAAGAGTTTGCTGACATCGAATAATTCACAGATCAATTTGCCGACCCAAATTCTATTGACATCCGGCACGACATACTTTTTAAAAAAATCAACAATTTATTAAGCCATTTGACAATCTACGTATTCACATTCAGGCAAGTCATTTCGCAATTTTGGAGCAGCAATCTATAATGTTCTCTTATAACCTTAAGTCTTGAAAGTGTACATGCGCCAGATCTGTTAGTGGGCTTGTATATGTGAATTGCATTTAACCATGGATACCTCCATTATTTAACAAGCATTAAGTTTAAAATAGAACGTTGATTGACCGGCAGACCAGTAAAGCTGTTAACAATCAGAGAACATCTCTGGTAGAAGTAATAGCTTTGCATTAAATGTTAATATTATGTCTGACAGGAACATTTCTGAGATATTTAACTCAGTTTTGGTCAGGTTCACACGAGAGCCCTAGTATCCGGATCGGGAGCTAACCGTTAGCACCCGTGTGTGAACGCCCGATTGGGTAGCGCTAACCGTTATTACCAGGATACGCTAACAGTTAGTTTTAGCGAGCGCTGTCAGTTAGCAAGTTGAGCGCGTTTCTATCATTACGTACGCATTTCTAATTTCCAGTTTCCTATTGACCAGTAATCCGACAATCATCTTCTTGGTATCTGTATTGGTATTTTCTTGTATAAACGCACGCGCGTATCTGGTTCCTGCTAACCATTAGCTCCCGTGTGTGAACATATGCCAATATCTCAGTTTTTATCTGAATTTAAACTGAGCATGTTGTTTGACAGCCACGCTTGCACTATTATGTTGAGCAAATCTCTTCATCGCAGTCTTTGGAATATGTTTCAAATTTGCATATTTCCATTTTAGTGGCATCAACCTAGATCTGCTAATGCATCTGTTCTTATATTAAGTGTTTTCTATATTTTTATAAACACTCTTTTTTTTTTTAAATTTCAATAATATATTTAGTTAAGATTTGTTAGTTATGTTAGATTTAGAAGTTCTTATTTAATTAATGTACTGCATACATGCAAGTATTTCATATATTTTTTCGTGCTAAGGTACCTCTCGAATTTAACAATCCCTTTATGGCTTTATTTTTTTACCTGTTTTTTTTTTATATTATACTTATGTTTAATTCAACATTTTCACAGCTGTAAATGAATTTGAATTTGAGCATAGGCCTAATATATAAAACCACGGAGGAATAGGTTTATAATAATAAACAATGTTTTTGATGCTGCCTAATGAGTGTGCTGTACAAGTAACGGGTCTAATTTCGAATAGCAAAACCCGATGTGCAAAGCCTGTCTGACCATAAAGGTATCCAATATCTGTTTAACTGATTTCTAGATGGCAAATAAAACTGAAACGAAACCATCACTGTCGCCAATCCAATTATGGGGAGCCCTTTATCAAAGCAAAAAATAATTATATATTTTGTCAAACGCCGATGATAGGTGAAGCATGAAATCATACCTCCATGATGATGGAATATCGAAAATACAATCACCCCTAATGGAAACATTATATTATACGTCTTTGTGAACTTTCAAACTAACAGACTATGTACTGTAGGTCTAATACAGAACTACTGTATAGAAGGAGACTAAAAGGGTCGAGCAGCTATTATGATCCAGAAAACCATTAAGTAAGATAATATATACATTTTGTAAATAAATGCAATGTTTAAAACTTTTGGAAACAGTATTATATCGGTGTGTCATCTATGTCAGCGCTGATCTGTTACAAGGAATCATTTATCATTATGGTACACAAGAACCATGGCAGTGTTGAGCTCATCATTCAAAATAAAAATGTGCCTATTTGAATTACTTATTGTGCTTTGTTAGTCTTGTATAAACAAAAAATACAAAAATAATTGCCAATGTACTGATTTACAGTTATAATGAATACATTTATAAACATTCACATTTACTTAATAATACTGTTCTTTTAGTTTTTGCATTAACACTCACATTGGCCAATAATACATTTATTGGCTTATAAATAAACTAATAATAAATATTATAGAAAAAAATATGATTCATTTTAAGTTGATGCATAGATTCTTTTAAATGACCAACTGAATGATTTACGATATGATTATCACAGTTTAAAATGGATCTCATGATACATAACAGTAAGATTATCTAAACAATAATTATTTAAATTACATAACAGCATATAAATGTTTTTTTCTTGATTAATACAGGTTGAAACGATCGGTGACGCGTACATGGTCGTGTCTGGCGCCCCGAATCCTACACGTTACCACGCGTTACTCGTGGCTGAGATGGCCCTGGCGATGCAGAGCAGCATGCACAAACTCCACGATCCGTCTGACGGCGGAAATATGAAAATACGAATAGGTAGGTAGATCAAATAAACAGATATTCGCGTAATTATAGAGGTTTGTTTATGACAGTGGTTCCTGTAAAGGATTAGTGCAAATCCATCTCCAAGCTGTGTTTGCAGAATCGCGTCAGACTCATTCATTAATGCAAGAAATTTTTCGTTGAAGAGCTGTGCTTAATACGATTTAAGACCAAATGTTACTATATTCGAATCTTATTATTAAATAATGAATGATATGTATACACTGTAGGCAGTACATCTTGATCATTGCCGAAATGAATTGATAATATGCTACTTTTATAGCGTAGTATGGAAGAGTAGGCTTAGCTCATCGACTTAACTAGTGATAGCCACAGTGTAAGTTTGCTAAAGCAATGGCTAAACCATGCAGATACTTATTTAGCCCCAACATTTCTTTGTGGAGACTGAGAGTAGGGTATTGTCTCCCAGTACATTTAGGAGTCATTTAAATTCCATCTTGAGAATCTTTTCTCTATGGTCTTAATAACCGCGTCCATCTTAATTGTTGACGACCCCATGCTCGCATATTGCACGAGACACCAGGCGTTTGTGCAGAACGTAGCAAATGCAGATGAGATTAGTACTACTACCAACAAAACAACCAGAAGGATTTAAAACACATGGCAACATAGCATTTTTCTATCGGTACAGTATACGGGGCACCGTTTGGGACATTGCTATTTATGTCTTTAAATAGGCATTCTGTTGTTGTTGTTTTGTGGTACATAATTATTTCTGAATGCCTATTTAAAAACATAATTGGCAGTGTCCGGACAAACAGCGCCCCGTACAGTTAGGCCTAGATATATTTATTTTGGAAATCTCATCTTCGTTCTCAGTGTGCGTATAGTAGGTTCGTAGAACCATGGATTTAAACCTTCACGATAGAACTGATAAATATGTTTTGAACAATAGATTCGTGAATAACGAATTTAATAAACCATTGATAAACTAGCGCCACTTCACACGATTGAATATTTATGCCACATGTGTAATTTTTAGACCATAAATACCCCCAAATATATCGCCATGTATTGCAATATTCCGTTTATTGACCGCGTATGTAAGTTTCAGTTCAATTAAACGTCAGTCACTACACTATACCATGCCAGCTGTTTTTTCTAATGTGTTCAATAAAACATCATGCCGCCATGTAGACTTAAATGATTTTGGTTTTTACATAGCGATTGCAAAATACGTAGCCCTCACTCTTCCTTCTAATGTGAAAAATTGACGGTTAAATTCTTTGCTTTTAGTCAATAATTGGCTGTTATACGGTCTGACGATGAACTCCCTATGTCACTCTGTCGAATTATTTTAACCGCCTTTCCTCTGATCGACAATGTCCAAATTTCTGAAGGATCGAACTGATAGCCGGTGCCTCGGAGCAGCCTCCTATTATTAGGGAGCGGTCCAGGTATGGTGATAGCGGTGGCCACGGATGGTAGACCCTCAGAGAATCGGATGATGGGGACGTTTTTGTTTTTATTTTTATTGTATTGTTTATTGTTGCTCGACGCTTTTGTCAGGGCTGCTTTATGGCTAGAAACTTAATTAGAAACTGATAGTAATAATAATAATAAATTTTTAAAAATGTAATAACAAGCAGAAAAAAAAATAGAATACCACACAGCCTGATACTGTTGCGTTCTTCTTCTGTGAGTGCCCGGCCTCCAATCACATGATCCTGGGTTCGAATTCTGCGTCACTATGATTTTTCTCACGACTAACCTCCAAATGAGACTTATTTACAGAACATCGTTCCATCATGTTAGGGGGAAAAATCAGTTCGATTTTCACATTGTTATCATTGATGCATTTCACCAGGCCTACACACCGGTACCGTTGTGGCTGGCGTTGTTGGTATGAAGATGCCACGCTACTGTCTGTTTGGTGACGCAGTCAACACGGCATCTCGAATGGAATCCACTGGTGAGTCGTGCAAAATACACGTTAGTGAAGTGACACATAAATTCCTAGAAGGATGGCCTTACGTGTGTGAGAAACGAGGAGTGACACACATAAAGGTAAGTCAAATTATTAGTTTGAGACATGGGTTAGCCTGGTTTCCTTAAAATCGATACACTGTCACTACAGTATATTCAATGCAATCATTGTACTGCCAGTGGCGGATTCGGGGGTGAGGCGCAGCCGGCCCGCCCCCCCCCCTCCTAAATTGATCAAAATTTATTTAAAAATATTGAGATATAAAGAATATTATATTCAAATTTTAAGTCTGAGATTGCAATTTCCGGCCATAATCACATATTTTCTTACATCAGCTCCAACCATGATGGTGGGGCCGGCTAAGGCGGTATAGATCCTCCAACCGTGAAAGTACCTCCCCGGGCCCCCATTACTTGGAATTCCTGGATCCGCCACTGACAATGTGTCCCCTACATAAGAGTTAGCCGTACTGTACTGTTAAAAGATATACTTTCTTTTATTTCGTCACTGAAAGTGTCCCCTTAATAGGGGAGTCCCAGAGGAGGGGTTCTACTACTTAACTGCACCTTTCGTAAGCACGTGGTAGTGACAATTTAAGTACTATCTGAAAGACTTTCTTATTATAACTTAAAATAATCAGAAGGAAAAAAAAATCATCGCCAATATTAAAAGAATGAATAGGCCTATAAAACAGGTCTATATTTTCCATTGATCCATTCTCGCGGTAATTCCAATAACACGTTTACTTGTCTCGACCTATATCTTATTGAAATTTGATAACATTGTTCATTGCGTTACATGCGCTACAATAAGTGAACAATTTATATTTTGCCATTATTAGGCGTATGCCATTATTAGCGTCATGTTAGTCAACGATCTGATTTACACAAAAAAAGCACTTATTTGCGGTGTCGCATCGCACTCATAAGAACGTTGTGTGTAATGTCGTCTTCGAGACATTTACTCTACACTTGGGACCTTGTCTTATTTTTCCTCATAATCTAGACTAAGTTATGCGTTATCTGTGTGTTAAGGGGAAATCATAGACAAAAGAGTTTCCCCTTAAGAGCCGAATAAAGGTAGTATATCTTCGGCCTACTACTCATTTTCTTTACTTTTTAAAACACCACCTAACCGTATACCGTTACGTAAATTTGTTAAACATTGATATGCTCTACACTTTAACTCCTCAGGGTAAAGGCAGCATGGTTACATACTGGCTGAAGGGAAGGACAACACGACATCCACCGAAGGAAGTTGCCGAGCTGTGTCCATCCTACTGTCTTTTACCAGTTAGTGAACATCGAAACAGGAGCAACTCCTCCGGAGCTTCTTCTGATGTATCGTAAGTATTCATGTAGGGCAATCAATCAATCAATCAATCAAACAGTTAAACAATTAGCCAACCAATCAATCAATAAATCGATCAATTAACAAACCAATCACATCCAATTAATCAATTATTTAATCAATCATTTAATTAGGTAATCAACTAATCAATGTACGTTTTTCTATCCATAACTATCTATCATACAATACGGTATGTAGACCTACAAGTATTTTCTGATCGATTCTTTCAGGCGTCCCAATAGCAGATACGAACATCGGAGAGAAAGCGATAGCTCCGTTCATCTAGGTATAATGGGATATCAACCTGTGAAAGGCATATCTGACGTAGAAAGTGGATGGACCTGGCGACCGCCGAATGCTGAAGCAGACCAGAACAGCTCTCTGACAGTCCCCGAGCCGGAACACCACCGCTCTGAAAATTCATTACCTACCAGTTTAAGTTGTCCACAAATTGACACATCAATGACATGTTTATCAATTCAAGACGGCGAGCAGGCATGTCTTGTTAATTCTGTTGTAGACACCAAGACTTAGGTTGATGTACGAAGTAGAATATTAACCGCAGCAATATCTTACAAGATGATTGGTGGCATCACTATCAGTACCATGAAAGCTCGAGGAGCAAGAGGATGGCATGGGCATCAGCCTACTCAGAATAAAGCCTATAGCCAAAGCGCGATTCAGGTGTCACCCTTACCCTGTATCCTCTACTGGATGTTGATCGATCGCCGTAGTAGTCACCAGGGGTGGCGCCAATAGGGGAAAGGATCCCGTCGGAAAGAGCTTTCCTTACTTCCCCTCTCTCAACCCGTCGGGGAGAAAAATAGTCTACAGTTTGTGGAAATCTTAAATAAGCCGTTCAAATCAGCTAAGGCTGCCTTGAAATAATAGTGCAAGCATGATGTTTGTGAACGACTGTATCCCTTCATTTTATGAATATTGGAGAAATTCGATACACAGTTTTATCCGTAGAATTTCTGATAGCACGAATGTTTTAATTGAAGCAATTAATAATGTGCTTCCTAAATCCAGCATGTACCAGAGATGGTGTAAATTAATATATTAGCTTGTTGGTGAAAAGTTTCGGATATATTTATTATTTTTTGTATGTTGTGTTAGATATATAGTATATGGATTTGATATCTGAAATAAAGAATGAAATGATACAAAAAAAAAATCCCTAAATTTTGGTACTGGGCAGCCAATGACCACGCCCACTTAAGGCTCTGGTAGGAAACCTGGCGTCATTCCTGGCAGGCACAGTTAATGTGCTGTTCAGATATATTGTAGATGGACGATCGATAGTAGCACCCGTTAGCAAGGGCGGATTTAGGGGGGCGGCCCGGCCCCCCTTTTGGGAAGTAAAAACAGAAAAAAAAAAAAAAAAGGGAAAAAGAAAAAAATAATAGCCCAGAATGTTTCAAATGCTACGTTCGGGCGTCTAGAACACAAAAATTTCGCGGGGGCATGCCCCCGGACCCCCTACGACAGTGTTGTCTCAATCGGCCCAACTCCCGGCCCCCTTCCGGTCCCCTTTTGGACATTTCTGGATCCGCCCCTGGTTAGTAAAGATAACCAATGCGCACAATATACGTGTGGAAACACGTGACACAAAAATTGTTAGGGTTGGGCGGTGGTGGAGGAAATCACGACCTACGACGTAATTTTATGTATTTATTTACTTTTTAAACTTTTATAAGATCAGTATTTTATAACAATTATTTATCTTTTCATTATTTAACCCAGATATATTGAATTGTGTGTTGTCTGTGCGCATATTTATTGGATACAGAGTACAATACAGATACCTCTACATCTATTTATTTATTTGTATTATTATGGTATAATGTTAATAAATAGGCCTATCATTATCGTCTTCATCACCGTTCATCATCATGAAAACCACCACCACCGCCGTCATCATCGTCACCATCACCACTACTATCATCACCACCACCACCATTACTATCACGGTTGTGAAGCTTTTTTTTCAGTATAATACATTGATGAATTGTTAAGTGTTGTCTGCCTATAGTTGGTTTTTAAATCGTTAATCGTGAGTAGTAATTATTACAATTTTCGATGTTAAGTTAATAGATTTATTTAATATAACTTCCATACAGTATGATATCACAAGTTAATATTACCTAACTGTAATACATTTATAAATGAGTTATTTAAGACCTTTTTTTTTATCTATGGGACTTAACAAAACTATTGAAATACAGCCGATGCTAATTGGG
>NW_022727190.1:432556-436943 GCF_011630105.1 Anneissia japonica
TATATATATATATATCTACTACAGAAATAATTCATTTTTCCAAGCGTAATCATAAAGTGACTTGATCATTGGGCCTAGAGCATTAAATCTCAAGTGATCGTCTTCGTTGGATGAATCACGCTCGTTAAATATAATCTTAATCGAAAATATTTCAATAACTCTTTAAAATATTTAGGTCTATCTTTGTCGATGACAGCTAGCAGCTATCTCTAAATTTGTATCATGTTGTATTATATTATGTTATTGTTAATAAAAGTTGTTGGTTTATATCATACTGCTATAATTATGGTTTCGAAAAAATTTACTCTGTTGCACATAATATAGTATGTATAGTAGTGGAGCTGTTGGCGGTGGAGACGCTCGCCTTCCAATTCCAGAGTCCTGGGTTCAAATCCTCCATTCCCTTTGAATAAAGAATGACGATGATGATGACAACCGATATGTTGTTGGTGATGATATGATAACGATATGAAGATGATGATGATGATTTAATTATATTATAATATAGGCAAGCCTATATCATATATAGACTTATCCCATAGGCCCTATCCATAAAGTTAGTTTGTTCTTCAAGTTTTGGGTGTGGGGGAGGGGGTGGGGAGAGTATGATATATAGTGATAACCTTCAAAGAACAAGAGCGACCGCTCACCGTTTCGCGCGTTCCTCCGCGCTTAAATACGGTACAGGTACAGACATTTTTAAATAATTAGAATGTTTATTTGTGCAAAAATATGAATATTGTTCGTTTGTACAAAATTAAAATATCTCAAAATTGAAAAAATAAAATTTCTTAAAATATGGAAAACAAAAATTGAACACCAAGACGCGATTCGAATTCACAACCTTAAGTTATTTAGAACACAATAACCGACCGCTCCATCCATGCGACGTGCATTATTAGTGGTAATGGTAGTAATGTACAGTCCTTGCAAACCCCTGTTTTGTTATGTAGGTGTAGTGGGAATCCCGAGGTCCAACTTAAAAAAAAGAGCGATTAACGTTTGTAGAAAATCACCTCTAGTTTATGTGTACAAAATTTCCTACACCGTCCGTTCAAAAATGGCGACGCTGGGACGCTTTTAAAGTTCTGGTAACAAGAACAGCAGTGAGGCTCTGGGATCAGCGCCTTGCACGGACCAAAAAACTTATATTGACAACCATCTATGCTACCTCAAATCAATTAACCTTTCCGCTAAGCTCCGCCCCTTGGATATTGTTGCTAAGGTCCCCCAAGACGACAGAAGCTAGGCCTGGGATTTATCAATCTCAGCTTAGCAAATGTCTTAAGTCAAAAAAAGATGTCTCTAAGCAAATATCTTAAGCTGATTTATCAAACCATCTTAACAAAATCTTAGCTTAAAAATCATCTTAGATTGCTCATGCGTACAATCAAATGTTTAATTTTAAGCAATTTTGAAGCTAAGCAATATTGATAAATTTGACTTAAGCAAAATAAATGGACTTAAGACGAATTTAAGCTGATTCCTTGTTAAACCGGTGTTCTGATTGGTCAGTTGTTAAGTTTGATTGAGACTCCGGAAAGGTCTATTAAATAGTAAAACAGGCTTTCATGATGAAATGTTGAAAGCCGACTTGATTGCAGTACCACCATGAGAAGTACCCTTACTAGATAAGTACTTATAAAACAATACCATCAAGAGCACATACCCTGTTTATAGGCTCATCACTCTCCTTCAGCCAGGTTTCAGTTTCATAAAATATCAAGGATATAAACCCCTAAGGATGGTAGTGATAATGTATGTTCATATAACGCCTTGATTGTAAAGAAGATAATTTTGCGTATGAATTTAATGTACCTGACGCTATGTGAAGCATTTATATCATATATATTGTATCATTGTATATGTCTTAGCCTATAGTGATATCATATCATAGGCTTATCTCATGTCATTATATCCTATCATAGAGGCCTATCATATCAAATAATATAGTAGGCCTATATCTCACATGTACTAGGCTTGTCTCTTATACACATCTAGATGTGTATAAGAGACAGCGGCCCAACGCCCATTGAAACTGTTTGAAGCAAAAAAATCACATTCAAGTTAAAAAGACCATGATATTTTGCGAGGTACCACTTCCTCCAATCATGAGTCCAACACTTCACATTCACCCATTCCCCTATTTCAAGACTGTATAACTGATACCGATTACACCGTCTTCTGTATTTTCTGTATGTGAGGTTCAATGACAAACCTTCAGCCTAAATATTTCTTAAATTGAACGTATCAAAAACATCTATTAAACAAAACGATTCACCAATTCCCAAAACAGCAGATATTCTAATCCTTTACGGTTTCCACCATGCCTACATCCCCTTCAGGCCGGCTATTACACTCTCCTATCCGATTGACGCCTAGAAACACGTAGGAAATTGTTTCTATCATCCGTTGCGTTAATAGATTTAGTTATATGAAATGTATTTACCTGGAGGAAGGATAAACATTTATACCGAGGATAACTAATAATACACAGCGAGTAGTAGCTTGTAGATGTAGATGATAATTCATCTAGATGCAATATAATTTTGCAGTGGCGGATCTAGGATTTAGCAATGGGGGGGGGGGGGGGGGGGGGGGGGGGGGGTGGGGGGGGGGGGGGGGGGGGGGTGGATGCAAGGTGAGAAGCAACGAGCGGGTTGTGGGGGGGGGGTGGCTTTGGGAGGGGAACCCCTTCCATTTGAGTTTTTCTTTGGAATTAGTAGACGGCTAGACGCTCTTAGATGACATCTAAAAAGAAGTTAAGCTTAGAAAGTGTATGTTTTCCCTACTCAGCACATAATATATTATTATATACACGAGAAGCAGTGGCCTCGCCAGCGGGGTGGCATGGGGGCTTAACCCCCCCCCCCAGCCACCGGACAGGTCAAGCCCCCCGCCGGACAGAGCTCGTCGGGCAGTCAGACCATAAAGCATATAAAAATAGGCCCACACCAAGCCAACACATGTCTGTCACAATATGAGAGTGCCATTTTCGGCCATCTAGAGGTTGATATTCTTTAAAAAAAATCTCATTTTGGAGGGGGAACCCCCTGCCGGACAACTTAGACCACCCCCCCACAGAAAATATATCCTAGAGCCGCCACTGACGAGAAGCACAAACACAAGACAACTTTTTTTACGGTAGCTGAATAATAAATTAATGCACGTAATTGAAAATATGATTGGACAATACATACATTAGACAATCAAATTATAAATATCAACATTTGATCACCATTTGATCACCATTATTCAAGTAATCCTAACTCATTATCAGCATAGCTCAACTTCATCATATCAACAATGATGCTTAATATTGTCATATCTTAAGATGAATTTAAAAAGACAACATTCGCCCATACACGTTAATAAAGTCTGATATAAATGAATGCGAGAGTGCTTTACTCCTGACACTTCACCTTTAGTGTCAATATAGACTATAATTAACCAGTACTATAAATAACAGCCAGATTAACGTTATGACAAAAAAAAAAAAAAAAAAAAAAAAAAAAAAAAAAAAAAAAAAAAACAGCCGGGAATAAAAATTACATTTTAAATACACGAACAGCCAGTGTCGTATCTTGGGATGCGCACGCTGCCTAATAAATCTCGATCCCTCAGTCGGCCCAACGCCCATTGAAACTGTTTGAAGCAAAAAAAATCACATTCAAGTTAAGAAGACCATGATATTTTGCGAGGTACCACTTCCTCCAATCATTGAGTCCAACACTTCACATTCACCCATTCCCCTATTTCAAGACTCTATAACTGATACCGATTACATTATTTTCTGTATGTGAGGTTCAATGACAAACCTTCAGCCTAAATATTTCTTAAATTCAGATTTCTTATCAAAAACATCTATTAAACAAAACGATTCACCAATTCCCAAAACAGCAGATATTCTAGTCATTTACGGTCTCCACCATGCCTACATCCCCTTCAGGCCGGCTATTACACTCTCCTGTCCGATAGACGCCTAGAAACACGTAGGGAATTGTTTCTATCATCCGTGGCGTTAATAGATTTAGTTATATGAAATGTATTTACCTGGAGGAAGGATAAACATTTATACCGAGGATAACTAATAATACACAGCGAGTATGCAGCTTGTAGATGTAGATGATAATTCATCTAGATGCAATATAATTTTGCAGTGGCGGATCTAGGATTTAGCAATGGGGGGGGGGGGTGGATGCAAAGCTCGTCTAGCAGTCAGACCATAAAGCATTATATAAATAGGCCCACAACAAGCCAACACATGTTTGTCACAGTCTGAGAGTGCCATTTTCGGCCATCTAGAGGTTGATATTATTTTAAAAAATCTCATTTTGGAGGGGGAACCCCCTCTCAACCCCTTCTCCCAGCTCGAGCCTACGAGCAA
>NW_022727190.1:436978-438267 GCF_011630105.1 Anneissia japonica
CCCCCCCCCCAGAAAATATATCCTAGAGCCGCCACTGACGAGAAGCACACACACAAGACAACTTTTCCACGGTAGCCGAATAATAAATTAATGCACGTAATTGAAAATATGATTGGACAACACATACATTAGACAATCATGTTTGTATTTTAGCGTTAATTCGACGATGGCAATTATTCAAGATGCAGGCCGTAACCAGGGGGAGGTGTTCCTATGGTTCGATGGTAAAACAACAACGATGGTGAGTGATGTTTTGCCTACCTGACGCGTTATCGTGAATACTCAGTACGTTCCCAAATACTTGCGAAAAAAAAATCGGGTGGTGATTCAGATGGCAAACCATTATTCCTGTGATGTTTTTCTGACGCAAACACACATCGAAAAACATATGGTGATTTAATTAACATATGTTATTGATGGTTGGAATATTGAATATTGACATTGAATGGGAAATGCTGTTGAAAATGATTATAATGTCAATGAATAGTTCTAATGGTGTAATTTCTCTTAATAATGTAAATTCTGGCAGCATAATAGGTAAAATAGCGACCATCAGTAAATCTTTATCAGTCTGATCTACTACAAGACTAAGAAAGTACAGTAGCAGCGATCAACCATAATAGTGAATCACGCCATTTACTATAGCAATCGAAATAATACACTTATACATAAATAGACACCATAAAACATCTATATATGTCCCTAATAAAGCAGTTACTCCATCCATAATATAATATTCATATAATTATTATATAATATAATTACAAATATATATTGGTCTATAATAATAGATTAAAAGCGTTTACACATTTGAAACTTACAAGGAACACTCAAGGTATATTTTTTTTGTAAAATGTCAGACATCACAATTTGGATAGCTCTATATGGACAAAATGATGTGCATTAAAGAAATTTACGCATGATCCTTGCATATGTTTAAGAGGCATAAGAAAATTCCACTGACGGGCAAAAATCTATCATTTTTATATACAGTATCATTGATTACAGGTGTCTCTCCAATTAATGACCACTTTTGAGACTGGAGTTTGCATGGAATTTAGTAGCTTTGGTCTCTAATTAGAATAAAGATAAAGGACCACAGAAAATTGTTCTTTAATTAGAGGGGTCATTAATTAGAGGGAGGCCTGTATTTAATTTCATGTGATCACATGAATATAAATATTATTAGTGATACAGTACATACATTCGTGAGCATCTACAGTATTTCAAATTAATCGCCTCAAATTAACTACTGTACCTTGTCTATTGTTTGTCTCTTATACACATCT
>NW_022727190.1:439024-455068 GCF_011630105.1 Anneissia japonica
AGTTATGTCATTCATTTTGCACACAATGACAATGTCAAATAATTGCGCACAATTCCTTATTCAATATTGCAGATTTGACATTGCAAAGGCACGATTCACCTGTCAAATTAGAAGCCGATACAAGCATAATCATACACATTATACACAGATAGCGTGTGGCAATGCCACAAGCTCTCTCATCAAGACTTGTGACAACTCAAATCAGATATGAAGAAAATTTTCAACATCATAATAAAAACATACCATACATGCATACACATACACACGTACACTATTAATTGTAGGAAGTACGCCTGTTTATTTAGGTGACCAAGATAGAAGACACAGAAAGACGTAAGCGAAGTTATAAACAGAAATTGAAATAAACACTTAATTCTCTGAATTCAATTATGAATGTAGGGAATGTGTGAAATGATTACATTAGTTTTTGCAGGTGTACATTATTCATTATCAAAATATATCTATAAACTGAAATAACTGAAATACAGACATACCGTAGAATGAATGGTAATATGTATATAAACAAATTCTCGTAATCTCGAAAGCTCCAATGTGAGGGCAGTATAATACTACCATATTTGCTCTAACGGCCGCCCATACAAAAAAGATCTATTTATCAATCAATCTATTAGCGTTTAAGGCCTCGGGTATGCACCTTTCAGACAAAGCTTTTTGTAGACATTATTAAAACATGCATGGAGGAAATATCCTCCATGCTTAAATAGAGTATCGTAAGTAATTATATTGGGTTTTTCGGCACAGATTCATAATTGCATTAAATACTACCACTAACAGGACACATCGTATAAATGGCACGGTAGGTTAACGCTGTGTTGTAAGGAACTGAATGTTGTGAGTTCGAATCGCGAACTCACTACAGTGTTTATTTTTATTTAATTTTTTTTGTGTATAAATTAACATTCTAAAGCTTTGTGTACACTATCAAATTTTATGTCACAAAAAAATGTGATGCGCCCATATATATATATTATCAAATTGTCAAAAAAAGTTGAACGTGTTCAACACTATGTTCCATCACATTTGACGCTTTTTTTTTAATGAAATCTGTTAGTGTAGACAAAGCTTAAGATATCTGACAGCTATTTGACAAAAAAAAACATGATAGGAACTTTTAAATAATTAGAATTTTCACTTGTACAAAATTAAAATGTCTTAAAATAAAAACAAAAAAATCAAATGTCTTAAAATTGAAAAAAAAAAATTTTAATTAAATATCGAGACTATTCGAACTCACAACATTGTTAACCGACCGCGGCATCAATCGGCCAAGTACTTTTAGAGCTCCTCATAATAAGAGAGAATTTTTAAATAATTAAATTAAATAATTTTTACACAATTAAAAATTGAATACATGCTGCAATTCGAACTCACAGCCTTTGCTTCCTAAGAGCCATCGCATGAAACCGTCGCATGATGGATGGAGTGGTTAAACAGTGAAAATGGCAGTAATATACAGTCCTTGCTGAAACCCCTGATTTGTTTTGAGTGGATGAAGCACACTTGGGTGCAAAAAAGGGCCATGGATATTGATTCAATACTTTCAAGCATCAGGTATGCCATACTGATTCAATTGTCAAATTAAAGAATAAAAATACCAAGAAAAAAGACAAAGTTATAAACAGAAATTGAAATAAACACTCAATTCTCTGAATTCAATTATGAATGTACGGAATGTGTGAATGTTTACACTAGTTTTTCAGGTGTACATTATTCATTATCAAAATATATCTATAAATTGATACAAGGATGATAGTATCACACATACTGTAGAATGGATGGTTAGCATGTATATAAAAACTGAATATATCATGGATATTGATTCAATATTTTCGAGGATCAGGTATGCCATACTGATTCAATATGTCAAATTAAAGAATAAAAAATTAAATCAATATGGCATTAATGAGTCATTTTGGAGTGTCCATGAATTTATATTAAACATATACAAAATACATTGCTTATACTGAGCTAAAACATATAATTTAATGTATGTTATTAAGTTTCAATTGATAAATTATTTTCATCAGAAATTTTAAAATGCTTAATACCGCTCCTATTAATGATCCTCAACTTGGCAGGTAGTCAATTTAAATATTTTTGTAATACCGTAAAACTTCTGTAATTCAGAAAAAAAAAAATTATTTCAATCTGTGTCTAAATAAAAGTACTGTAGATAACTTATACTTTTGGGATTTCACCGAAGACATATGTAATCTTTAGGTTAACAAGTGAGTGAAAAAGTGAGGCCTCTAATACTTGTGTTGCCTATAAGGTGCCTATGAAAACAGTAAAGTTTGTGAAGGAATGTCCTTTTTGTGCATTAAACCATGGAGGAATGATTAAACTAAATACTGAACAAAGACATCAAGATGATTGACTTTGATTGACATGTGTCAATGCTGGAAGTGACCATTTATGAGCAAATGTAATTTTTTCCACATCTTTTTTAATTGTCAATTTGTCAATCTCACTTAAGAGAACACCATTAATTTTCAACTCATCCTCATCTTTTACCATCAATCGTCTTGTATTGCGTGCTTGTTCATGCTGACCATTACATGGATCTTGAGATAGGTAATTATCCCCTACTAATTGATTAATATTCAATGGTGTGTGTAACCTGCCTGCTGAAGGCACCCTACAATAATTTCTGCTACTCATAGTTTCTGTTTCACTTTTCTCTCTTTTTGTGCTGTTTAAACCTTCATCATCTTTAATATTATTTCCATTATTCTCAGCAGTTTGAGGTCGTGTACCAACATTGTCACCGTAGAAATAATCATACAGGACGGCTGCTGCTCCCACACGGACTGATTTATACTTTTCACGATCATAATCTCGCAAATGTACATGCGAATTTCTGAGATTGTGAGTGAACAAAGAGTGACGGGAGGTATCAAATGTTTTTGTACTGGTTTCGTCAGCACTGCTTATGCTCCCTCCATCAGTTCTTAATGTCTTGGGCAGGCGGTCAAGGTTTCCTGTACTGGTCTGGCCTTCAAGGGTCAATCGGTGGTTCTTTCTTGGGCGGTTCTTTTGTTTAAGCCCGGCAACAACCAGCCTGGCATCACAGGTACTGTCATGGACAGCAAGGAATGCACGCGGCTCAGGTCTTGACAAGCGTTGCAATGTTTCCGGATCTATTTTCTTGGATTTCTTTTTTACCTAATAGAGAAAAGAATGCAAAATATAATGTAAACTATATATAGTTATAGTAAGCATATAAATGTTCTTCGAACAAAATTATTTATGCGAGTCAAGTGAAAATAATGAATAATAAAAATATGGTGATGCAAGTCACTTGTATACCTTTTGTGGTGGTGATAAAATTGGCGTTACCCAGGGCCGCGACAAAGATGCTTCTACCATGACCCCAATTGTATGTTTCTCCTACTACTAACAATTGCTGAACACGAAAATTAAATTCAAGTAGTTAAAAATCACCTATCACTTCAATCCCCCACCTCCCAGCACCCCTCTCACTATTCCATTACCACCCTACCTGGATACTACTACACTACAACAACATAAACAACAGTTGAACAGTCAACATACCTTTTTTGTTTCTTGCTTCGGTTTTATCTTGCTCTTTTCCAGTAGTCTTCTCTCCTTGTAAGTTGGGTAGATTTTATTCAATCCAGTATAAAGTTGTTTAATTGTACGTTCCTCCTGCCCGAAAAAAGAAAAAAAAAAAAGGTTTCAGCATCTTCATCTAAATGTCTTAAGCTTTGTCTACACTATCAAATTTCATGTAACAAATGTGTGTGATGTGCCCATACCTGTATATGGGTATGATGATGTCACATTACACCAAAATATGTGCATATCAAAATAATATATTTGATAAAGTGGACCGAACTTCAAGCTGACTGAGCTAAGTTGCTCACCCTGCACAAGCCTAAGTTATATTGCATCCTAACACAAAGCGATAGTGCAGTATCATTCTAAACGGTAATAACATTTCTTCAGAGATCTTACCAATGTCTCGATTTCGTACTGGAGGTTGTCCAACACATTCTGTCTCTCCTCCACAGTTTCCTCGGTAACAAGATTCGGTGCTTGAATCTTTCTATTATCTGGGGTCCGTTTCCTCAGATGAACAACCATATGGTGGTCCCTTTGTTGGTCGATGCCCGCATGTGGCTTAGAATGATTAGTAACACCTGATGACGTTAGAAAGAGAATATTATGGTTGTACAGTATATGAAATAGAATAATAGTATTCGGAACACTGTTCCAATTATGTATGTTAAGTTCTGGCAAGATTATCAAATAGTTTTGTTTGACAAAAATATGCCTAAATATGGTCATGATGACATCACATCATTACCATATAATATAGGCACAACATGAAAATATATGTGCATACAACACTCTTTTGTCAAAGAAAATTTCATAATCAGGACGGAGATTTAGACTGTAGCTCTTACTCTATTTCTTCTATACACAACTCTACTTTTTTTCCCATAAAAGTAAAATAAGTAAAACTAAAATGACATTTCAGAAGTAAAATATATTATGAAATGTGTCCTCCTTACAAACCTGATTTTTTGTAAAAACAAATAGTACTTGACAGAAATATTTGGTATAAATAATCTTGGATTAACATAATTTACAGCAAGTTTCCGTATACTGTAGACAACTGAACAATTAAACTGCTTGTATCAAAAGCCCACATATAATAAATTAATAGTAAAAAGTTAAAAAAAAAAAAACCAACTTGCCAGAAAAAATAGAATTCTACATGCAGAATCACATATACTTACAAATTGTCTACTTATTCATAAATAAAACTAGTTAGTAAACCACAGACTATAAAGGCACATTGTTGCATGTTGCACACTCACTTATTCAGCCTTGTCTAATTTGACATTATTGGTATGTTTATGACACAGATTAACCACTGCCCTAAATTCCACAAGTCTAGGCTCATGTTTAAACAAGCCTTGTCTGACAAACACACGTCAAATGACACAAACAGCAACAAAAAAATTATTGGGTGGGTTTTTACATTGTTTATGTTTTTAATTGAAATTAAAGAACAAGTTTAAGTTGTGAATTACAGTTGAAAAAAATTCAAATTGTGAAAAGTAACTAAATATTCATGAGTGACAAAATTTTTATAATGCATTTGAACTATTGATATGTAGGAGAAAATATTGAAGTTGAAGATGGAAGTGTGATTAAAGAACACTGAGTGAGTAAGCCAATGTAATTACTTCTGACATAGAAATACAAAAATGTATGAGGTATATGAATGATTGGGAGCCTACTTGTGACAAATATAGAATGTTTCAATTTCCTTAAAGATAGGCCTACACATTTCCAAATTGGTTTACTGATAAATCTGCATTGCAAATCCACTCGTAAACAAGTGGTGCAAATTTTATATCAATAAATTTTGTGAAGACAGGTACAGAATCGCACAGTCCTTTTCCTCAATTAAAGTCTTGAACTTAAATAATTTAATCTTAATTAAGGCAAAATCTGGTGCAACATTGAAGGTGATTTACAATGTGATTACTTTATATGTTAATGTTCAGTGTTAGAAGTACTTGTGACTTTTCCTCAATACCAATGCTGATTGTAAATCTTCCTCTGTGTATTTAGAGGCCTTTGTTTATTTGACTTTAATTTATAACCCTTGTGATTTATTGACCATTTTAATTCACCTAATTCTGCTGTTTTTCATAACTTATTCAAGAAAATACTAAAAAATTATCTTTTATCCTTTAATGTTACATTGGATATCCAGTCCATTTTTGTGTTTCACCATTGTGTTCTAACCACACCAAGTGCTCATGTAATCATTTAAGAATCAATAATAATATTTCTTTATTTGTCCTCATTTTAATTGGAAATCAGAAATTTGGGCTGGGCCCTTGCGGACCTGCAGCACCACCCGAATTGCAACAAATAATGGACACATATGGATACAAGCATTGTCCTTAACCCTTAACTATCAAATATGAGGGTTATTCGAGGAGCCAAGCGATCATACTCCAATTAAAACCTGATGCTGGTAAGATTCGAACCAGGGACTTCAGCACAAGAAGCAGGAAACCTCTCAGCCAACTGCTCAACTCAATTCATACTTTGGAAAGTTATGTCCTGTACCATGGAATCAAAACCTAGGTTTTCCGCATTATCACTACAATCAATCCTCAAAATTTTCTCACGAATTTACAAAATAAAAGCCTACAGTATATTGTATGGTGCTTGCCTTCTAATACCACAGTCATCAGTTCAATTCCTTTCAAAACCAAGACTGTTTCTCACAACTAAAAGCAAAATTTATCTGTTAAGTGACAGATAAGTGATTAAATGTAATTTGAATTATACATTTGGGTAAAAAGAAAGTAAAATACAAATTTAATGTCAAAGAATTAAGAATTACCTTTGCGACTTTGACAGCGTTCAAGGTAAGTCTCGAACAATGTGGCTCTTGGGTCAGGACGTCTACTGGTCAAAGTGGACATAGTCTAAAGAATAGTATCAGTAAAGGTACTGTTATTTGATATCAACAACAACATGGTAATCATATACACTTGCTGCCAACAGATTTAAGTTGTCGGTTACTAAAAAACATGGACAGCACATACCTGTAATGTGATTATTATGGAACTAGTATATTACGTATAACACATATTTTCCTTGAGGCAAAATCATTTTCCTAACTTATAATTGAAATTATATTTATTTCAAAAAAGCAGAAATTACATTTATCAGTTTAGGTGCAATAATATACCCTAAATATTTTCCAATACTGCCTTATGATGTATCAAGAAATATTGAACAAAAATCCCCTTTTCTTCCCAATAATCAAAGTGACTGATGCTGTGTTAAAGCACACTTGTGAACATGGTGATCACACTTTAGAAGTCATGAAAAATATTCTAATGCTCAGCCAACTGGTCATCATCATCTTTCAGTACGGTGCATAACCTCCATTAATAGAGTATACTCGCACTGTGATTTTCACAGTGGTCATGGGTTGCAAGGGTTATATTCGTCCCCACCCCATTTCCCTTGTTGGTGGTCAGGGAAATTTGCATGAATGATTAGTATATAAAGATTTTCAAGCTTCAAAAAAATTCCTGCAAGATTTTCTAGCGATGTCCCTGACTCTACCCCACACCCTACAAAAAATTAATGCTGGAGATGCGAGGAACATGTTATTGTATTATTTGACCTTTAAAGGCAATAGGCACGGCAATAGAATACAAGTGCAAACAGTTAATTAAAACCTTTTCTTTAACTGGTGGTGCAACTGGTTCCCGGCGGATCTTCTGGGACATTACTGGAGCAGAGAAAGGTCGCAGACGAAGACAGACACCCGATCTGGAGAATGTATTTCGAACAATCTATAGAGAAAAACACAGCACAACAAACCGTGTTCACAAAATAATTGTGAAAAAAAACAGTGCAAAATGCTTTGTTATCACACATATAAATTTATTACAGATACTGTATTAAAGATACTGCAATGCACTGAGATATTCAATTCAAACATGTTAGAGGGCGCTACAGTCAAAAAGTCAGATAACTCAAGGATCCAAAGCTGTAAGAAGTCACTTAAATAGAAGTTTCTCCACACATAAATTATATTTTGCTGCTCACAGTGATATCCATCGGTACTGACTTCCACGAGAAAATTGATAATAAAGTAGTGAAAACTTCAAATATTATGAATTTGCGAAAGATGGGTTATTTTCCGAGAAATTAATGCCAATAAAGACATCACAAACAACAGATAATAAACAACAAATCATAACAATAATATAAAATTTAATGCAGATGGTTATTTTACCTGATCTACAGTATATGGTCGTTTTTGGACACTACTGCCAAATTCACCTATGATCGGTTCCACTGATGGTGCAGAAACTGGACGTTCTCGGACATGACCAGCCTTGGTCCGTAGAAGACGTCGAGTGGAATTATCCAAGTGGTTCTGGAGTTCTTTGTAGCAAGCATCATGATGACGAACCTGTAAAAAATTAAGTTATTTACGTATAGTTTATGTTACTATAATCAACTTTTGAGCTGCTTACACAGGTGTTCTAAACCAACAATAATGCTGTTAGTGATGCACTGGTTGTAGATAAGATAAGATGTACCCTATTGACATAATTCAAGCAAGTGGAAATTCTTGGATTTGATGCAATACAAACAAGATATATAATAAAATCAGACATTGATTATGAAAATCAGTTAAATAAATAGAACTTATACAGTACAAGTATGCTTACAGTCTAGTTTTGATAGCAAAAAGTTCATAAAAAATACCTAGTTACTTAAGTGTTTGAGTTAACATATCAAGTATACATTTAACACTACTGAGATTTCTTAGTGAGATAAATGGTATTGGAAATTAAAATCTAAAGCTTTGTTAATACTATTAACCATTTTTTGACAAAAGAAATATGATATGCTCATATTTGGGTGTAATATGACATCATTATACCCATATATGGGCACAACACACAAATCTGATAGTGTGGAAAGTGTTAATGCATCATCACACCATGATTTTTTTTATTCAAACTCTGGAATTTCCTAATTATTAAGGTACTTAAATCATCTGCATACATTTACTGTAGTGTAGTGCAGGATTATCTAAAATTCTAAGCATTATCAAACTCTGACTTACCCGTTTCTTTCTGTCACTTGTATCAACTGCAGTTTCCTTTGGAATTCGTTTATCTCCGAGATGCTCCTTCCCATAATCCCTTTCAGTACGCATAAACATAGAGTTCAAATGATCTTCAATCTTCTCATCTAAGGTTGTACAAACTTTCTCAAAGTCATCTAGCTGCATATATAAATTATATTAATAATTATACGGTGCAATTAAAAATGTCAATATTTTCAAAAGTGGTAAACATCGGTAATCAAGAGCAGACGTGGGTATAAAAATGAGTTGGAGGGCCAAAGTGATTTTAGGGTGGAATATTTTAACACAGCATCTAACAGAAGATTTGCCAACTGAGCTAATATATTATATTGGCTCATTTTTATTACATTCTTCTTCTTGAATTGAGGACCAACTTCATATTCGAAGGCTTCAGCCCCAAATGACAGGGGCTGGGAGAAGGATCAACATATTGGGGTAACCCCCTACTCATCTCAAAGGATGTACTGGCTTCTTTAAGGTGCACATGAGCCAATTGTGTACACTGGACCAACAGTTTATATTCCTAATTTGAGAAGACTTGTTCCACGACCAGAACTATAAGCGACGATAACACTCGAACCAACTGCAGCCAACATTGTGGCTATAGGTTTTGGCGCTCAAGACATAACCACTCAGACATTCAACTTGCAAATGGCACAAAGACTTTTAAAGAGCATGTCCACAGCTTTACCCTCTAAACTCCATAAAGAGATAAGTATTATTCAGGGTCCAAATTACCACTTTATCTGCAGTGCACTATTTGCCTCACTAAGTTTATGCACTAAAACTTGTTTAGAATGCAGTCTTAAATAATACCTCATAGAGCTCTCGGCTCTTGTCAAGGGATCCATCTTTCTGGTGAGCAATCTGTACCTCTGGGATCAGTTGACATCTTTAAAATAAACATGAAACAAATATTTACTGAAGAGTTGTAACAACTTGTTGACTCCTCCAATACCATAATGTGTGTGTACATGTGTAGAAATGTTTTGATATGATTAACCCTTGATTTATGTTGACATACAGCGCACCAACTCATTTTGCAGTTGGAGATCACAAAATATATATGAGCCTCAAAAGACATCTCTTGAGATACTTACAAAACCAGTAAATCAAGGAACTCATAAAATTGAATCCTATCTGGTTCATCAAAGAATTCTTGCAGATGTTTTATTCGATGCATTAGCTTCAGCGGAGCAACTATTCTGTTACACAACTAGAGAAATACAAATAAATATATTTGTTTTCATATTTTACATAAACAGAATGAAATTTGTATTTATGTTACTTGCATTGGTTAGACTAGACATGATATGTAACACACTTCTTCCAATCAAAGACCACCTCCAAATAAAGACCACTTTTGTCTGGCCCGGGACAACAACCTTTTAACTTTACAGAGATGTAGGCATGGGGGGGGGGGGGTTGTGCATCTGACTTCTCCTTAGCCACACTACTGTAAAATGATTGAAAACCCAAGAACCTGGGATTAAACCATATGAAAATACAACTTGATTTGATTCACGATTAAAGAAACTCCAACCACCTAGTCATAGACTTAGATTATAAAACATCATTCCATTTCACTCTTTAGGTCATTTAATACGTATTCTCCTTCATTATGAGAGTGAAAAATCAAGCGATATTTGTTCAAATCATTCCATTCTGTAACACAGTGGTTAATTTTGTGATGTTACTCTTTATGCCAATCTATAAATGAACAAAGACAACACATATAATTGAGGGTGTACATATGTGTAGGTGTGTACAATAGGAACTTCAAGCAAGGGAATAAAATTGGTACCTTTAGTGTGCGCATGAGGGTGTGCTGATCCATTACCATTCCCTTCATGTCCGCTGCCTCATAAACCTGGAAAGCAATCCGCACATCATTCAACTCTGAAAAGCTGAAGCAAAGAAAAATAATACATATGGAGAATATCACATGTATCTGATCAACAACAGGAACATGTACACTCTCACCAATACAACTGATAACACAAAGACATAACAAACTACACTGTATGACAAAATTACAATAAAAGTTTTCACCAGGTCACATCAGAGCTTAATCATTCGTAATTCAACATTTTCTAATTTAAAGGTTCACCAACTAAATTTCAGTTTAATTTAAACTGTTTGATTGTTATGAATGATAGAATGATCAAATTAATAAAGAGCTATATGCATAAAAATTCCAATAGTAAACCTAAAGTTTGCAATTACATGATAAAACACTAGGGGGAATCAGGTTAGGTCTGGGTGTCCATAAAATCACCACAATTGCACTACAGTGTTTTTACTGCAATTGCTACACTGTGTAGCCACCCTCAACACGATCAAACGGGCTCCCAATTTGACCTACCAATAGGCGTAGCTGACAGCTGTCTGTGGTAGCATGTAGCAATTTTATGGAAACCAGGCCTTACTAGGAGCAGTTGGCACATCGGCTGTGGCTTGGACTCCCAACCTCGAGGTCAGGGGTTCGAAACTGTTGCTGTGCAAGTCACTTTAGTGTCCTTGGACAAGGAACTTTATCTATGTTTGTCTCCCTCTACCAAGGAGTATAAATGGGTACCTGGTAGGATGTTGTGGTACTGAATGTACTAAGTAGCACATGACTAGGGATACTCCCCAGGGAGCAGAGAAGGTTACACTTTGTGATGGTTTGCCATTGTATGTTATCCAGTGACTAGGGGTAATAACGCTCAGCGCCTTTTATCATTCATTGGAATTGGCGCTATATAAATAATTTGGGTATTAGTACTGTACTTTAATGTTTATTACTGACCAATTATTAATATACCTAGTCCAGAGGCGGATCCAGGGATGGCCAAAACATTTACCTGAGCAAACGATGATTCAATATTTTGAGGCTTTTCTTCAAGACATTGATGTTATAATCAGCAGTGTGCATGTTGAATGTCCTGTCCAATGCATCATTGAAGTACTTCAAGTTAATAAGCTTCAAGATCTCCTATTTAATGAGGAAAGAATGAAATATCACAAAAGTTTATTAATGAAAAATATACTATCTACAAATTTACAAATTTACGAAATTCTGAATCTGTTATTCTGTAAAACCGAAAGGTCCACTGATTAATTTCAGATAAGGTAGTATAATACATACTCCAAGTATCGAAATGCATGCCATCGTGTCGGGATTCAATATTTCGACATTAATTATGCCATCATCACAAGTGTTATTCTGTCACGCCACAAAAACGTTAATTTTATATATTGCCAGCTTTTGATGTTGAAAAATGTTGTAAATTTCACATGCATGAGCTGTGGGAGTCAAATTTAATGTCACTGACCTTGTGTACTATTCCTTCATCATTCTGCAGAGCCTCATCAGGAATGCAGCTGTTAAGGGTATTTGCTTGAAACTAAAAGAATTTAACAAATTAAAAAAATTCACAATTAATCAAAATCTTTTAGTTGGCAAATGAACACAGGCTTATATTCTGCTACACACAGTCATCTACAACAATATACATATTAATGAATCATATGCATCATCACCATATTCATCATCTTACCACCATAAAACTTCCTCCTCATCATCATCATCTTTCTCATTATCCTCATTTCCATCATCTTCTTCCTCAAAATTAACTTCCTCCTGCTCATTATTACCACGATCCTCAATATTTCTCATTCTCCTCATTTTCATCATCATCATAATCATCATCTTCCTGATCATCAACCTCCTCTTCATTATTATCATCACCCTCATCTTCCTCATTATCCTTATCATCATCCTCACTATCCTCATTTTCATCATCATCTTCTTCATCATCAACCTCCTACTCCTCATCATTGTCTATAATTATCTACTAAACTCACATATTATTACTAAGTCTGTATCTTATTATCAAATTTAAAACTGCTAAATATCATTTGAATTAAACTGTTTTGTAACTAAACAATATCAATCATCCTACTTTAGGCTTCATTTGCATATTGTTGATACTCACCCCAAGGGCCCTTGATAGGCAACTGAAATAAATTGAAAGCAAGAAAATAGACATCATTACTGTCATGATATGAAATATTTTAAAAGCTGGGTTCATCTAATTAAACCTGGGATTTGACTAAAGTAAGCCAAATAAATTGGTAATAAATTCATAAGCATACAAGCCTTAAGTCATACAAGACACCATTTCTAAACGGTCCTATTAAACACTGATTGATTAAACAAACTTTTATAACAATAGTTGTCTGAAATATGCTTAAAATCGATGAATTTTGTTATGTCAGTTTCGCCGTCGTGCTTCAACATTGAGTATCTCTAATGTCTTGACATCTGCAGAAACGCATTCAACCATAGGCTTTTATAGACTACATTCACTATGTTACGTTCCATCGAGAGGCTTATTCTAAAACATTCATGATATGTCAAATTCATACGACATGTTCATTTGCTGGATACCTCAACTGTCAATTTAGAAGATAGTCTGCCATGACATTTGATGCATCTTATAAGATAGCATCGACCCACTACCATTAAACAAGTAATCAAGCAAGCATTAGTCTTCTTGAATCTACAGTATATTAAATTTCAATCTATTTCAAATTATTATTAATGCAATCTTCTTTATTCCATTGTTGTACATTGAAATACATCTGTAAAAATGTACAAGCAATATAAATGAAATTCTGAATTTTCCTAACATTATTTTATATGAAAATTTACAGAAAATCTAACACTAATACATAACTATATATATAGGCCTACAATTTAAATATTCATAATTTATTTTTCCTTTTTTTTTTTTAAAGAATTCTTTGGTTCATTACCTTTCATTGGGCAGTATCTTTATTATTTTTAGAATTTAAATGTTGATGATATGAAACATAGACCATGAATGTCATGGTTGAATGCGTTTCTGCTGACACATCAATGCGTTAGATACACAATGTCAACACTTTACTTTCTAAGCACGGGGGACTAAACCATTAAACAATAGGCCCTACATCAATTAAATGGACAATTATTGTACCTAGTTAGCTAGGAGCACATCTGTGTGAGGGCGCTTGTCAAAATCACGAATAGGAAAGTGTTACCATATCGGAAAAAAATTTGGGTCACAGGGGGCCTTTTCTGGACTACGATTTGGTATTACAAAAAAAAACACCCGGACAATGTTCTCCGATAATTTCCGATTCGGAAATCCCACACGAATTCCCACTTTCAAAAAACTTGTGATATAGTACGTTTCCAATTTTAATAAAATACAAAAAAAATAGAAAATAACTCATTCTAATATAAAAATTATGAAAATATCAAAGATTAATATATATACTGTATACTAATGCACAAGTTGTGAATTGTAGTCACAGCTCCTCCCCCCCTGGACCCAGGCCATAGCGGGGCACTAGCTGGGATTGAGCCGGGGATATACACATAGTTATGTCCCCGTAGTGCCGGGACGTACCTAAAATTTACCCGTAGATGTAACAGGCCTCTGAAGGCCTGGGAATTTTACACATTAGAGTAGCCTTGGTTTTGGGTGTGTACGGCGGTAAGCGGCGGGGACTCAGTCGGGGACGTACATTAAAACAATGCCCTGCATTTCCAGGAGGTGACCGGAGTTTCACATGCATACAACCGTTTTAGAAATTATGCTAGGCCAAGGTCCGGGGGGCTGGGACTACAATTGATAAGTGCATAACTTTATGTAATGTTATTTTTGATGTAATTTGATAAGACTCTGTGCCCCGAGTGTTTAAATACCCTAGACTAGGTAGAGTTTGAGCCACTCCAGGCTGCGAATTGAGTCATGTATATGTACCATCGTGAGCCTACCAGAACACATGCAGATAGAAGAGACTTCTCTTCTAGGCTTAGCTAGGCTATACGCGTGGTGCATGCATGGTCACCAATTCAAGATAGGCCAACGTGTGTAAATTGGGAAAAAATTTTATTTTATTAAATTTTTTTTAGTATAACTCTTAAATATTCAATTTTTGTCATCTAAACTGTAGATTACTCACATCAATGTGTTCTTTCAATTGAATCATTGTGAAACTATATTTGAAGTCAATTGAAGGATATAATTTTTGTGTGCTTCTAGCTAACCTAGGCTAGCCTAAGGCTAAGCCTAGGTTTATTGATAATTATTAAGCAGTTTTCTACTCTTTTGTGGTAATATTTTAATCATTTTTGCATCTGTGTGGTGTTGTGTGGTTTTGTGTAACTCGACCTCACCGAGCTTGGTTATATATACTAATATAGCCAGCTAAAGTTGGCTAGCCTAGGCCTAGGCTCCTAGACTAGGGCCTGCCTAGCCCAGCCTCCTCCTCCTCCTCTAGCATAGCAGCAGGGCGCTATCCTAGACTAGAGGCCTCTAGGCTAGCCTAGGATTCGCCTCTACTAGCCTAGGCCCTAGCTAGCCTATGTCTACTCTATCTCCCTGCTCCATCTAGGAAGGAATGTAAATGTTTACAATATACCACAACTCATTCCATGTGTAAAATCCCTCTCGGCTTGTATACTTAATATGCATCATATTCACTCTTTCAACATTTCAAAGACATATCAATTTGCTTTTCCAAAAGAAACAGGCCCGTACACAACAACAACTGATCCCATATTAAATGGTACGCCACCAACGACCATACAATTACGTTGCCATTGCAACACACGTCGTGCTATCAATTGCCCGTCCCCCCAACTGCATTATTCTTTTGTATTTGTAGCGATTTTATAGAAAACTGTGTCTTAAATCACAAAAGTTATACATTTTATATGATATAATTGCTTTAAATAACGATGTCATGGCATTATTTTTTTTTAAATATAATTTTAAATATTTAAGATATAGGCTTATTACTGTAGTGAATCTATCAGTTTAACCAGACCTAGATAACAATAGCACACTTCTAAACGGGCTTTCCCTAATGAATATTCATATAATATTCCCTATTTGGAACTACGGTTTCCATATGTTATGTTATGGGAATCCCACAACCATATTTGGAAAGTGCTTACGTGAGAAACGAGAGGTTCACACCATACATTTATGGTTACCGTTTTGCTTGCCATTCAGAATTAATAGGAAGTGTGTATGTAACATTTCTTACCCCTTTTCTATTTTCAACAAGGGTGTTCTGTGAATGAACATAGGCTTGTTCTGGCTTCTATCTGGCAATAAATACGACAAGACATGAGCCTGTTGTGTGGACTCGATTCAGGTAAGCCATTGCAATCTACACTGCATACAGGCCTGTGTCCGACTACATGTAGGCATAAGCATGGTATAAGCAACGGTATTTCAGACATTGATACGATGCAGATTACATTAAAATATTAAGTTCCCTTTTCTGAGATAGGCCTATAT
>NW_022727190.1:457250-546137 GCF_011630105.1 Anneissia japonica
ATATATATATATATATATATATATATATAGATCTAACAAACTTTTAGTAGTGCCAGATGATTCTTTCGACTAAGTTTATAACTTAAATATCGTAAAAAAGAAAAAGAACAATTTTGTCATGTCATTAAAATTTAGTACTGTACATCCATGTAGGCGTAGCCCCGACTGCGAGTTCAAACATGTTTGTTAGACCGTTAACGCAATATATTTCTGTAAAAAGCAAACAGAAATCATATCAATCATACAGAGGGTTGGCTGAGCAAATGTTTGTCAAAGGTCTAGAGGATGTCTATACATAAACATTTACTCTGTATGTATTCGTGTTAATGGTTAATGTACCGGATACCATAGTTACCAACTGTCTCCTTTCCGTCATACCAGATATCGTGGCACGAAAGCGCACGCATATCATTTTTGTCTTTGTTCCTTGAATTTTATATCTGTACAGTTTGATGATTATTGGTCGAATAAATGAATGAATGAATTAGGAGACTTTTTAAAAATGTTCTCACAAGCATATGATCACCTATACTTGAGGTATCCCCACGCATATTATGGATGAAGTATACTGCAGGCCTCTGGCTAAAGTGTTTGTTTGGACTATAGTTTTAAGAATGTACTACTACGTATTTTATTGAATAAACAAATCTGATCTAAAACTGTGTAGGCCCAGCTTAATTTTCATGGAAATGATTGCAAATAAGGTGTTTCCTAATATTTTGTTTCTGTTTAAATTGTAACTTAGTAAGCATGGATCCGCATTTTGTATAATTAGGCGTAGAGCTGAAGCTTGCTGAAACTGAGCGTTTATGCTTACGTTTCAACTGACATATTAACCATTTTAATTCCTATTCATTAGTCAATATGCTATTAATTAACTATGTCAGAGATTTGTTATTTTACATTAAATAAATTAAACTATGGGAATTAATGTACGGAAGTGTTTTCATCGGGGTGATTCAGTAACTACAATCATACGCCCAGCAATTTCTTCAGGGACGACGCCTACTAAAATTACACCCGCCCCCAGCATCCTGCCACACTACTACAATTTGTGTGTAGCCCACGTGACAATCTGCTTGTTTGCATAACAGAACCGATTATTTTTTTAATTTTTTATATATAATGTTTTATGATGATATAAATCGCTTGTAAATAACAGACACCAATAGCAACTACATTATTTTATCAGTGCAATAGACATCTTCATGTAGGTACCAATGTACCTTAACGGTCGACGCGCAATAGATAAATACATCAAAGTTGTTTAAATACATCGACTGTGGTGTCTGACCAACACTTAACACATGTTCATCAGTTGACTTATAAAAGCATGCTACGTGCAAACCGAAGCTCTGTGTTTTTTTTAGGTCAGAACCTGTCTGATTGGACAACGTGCACTCATTGGACGCTATTGTGTGTCTTCAATTATCCTATCAATTAGGCCTATTAATATTGCTAGTTTTCCTCTTTCACCGCGTAGCCACTTATATTCATTTTTCTTTCGATAATTCCGTTAAGTGTTTTACTGAGTTGAGCTTTTCTTGACGTCAAATTTAAACAGACACATCGAGTAGGTCAACCTGATATATTTATGAGCGGTTTCTAGTGAGGTAAATATAAATTATTTGTTGTTATGCGATTATGATATTTCAGCAGTAGTGCAATTTTATAGTAATGTCTAGATAAAGTCATTCCACTTTATCTAGACATTACTATAATGTCTAGATAAAGTCATTCCACTGTGCAGGCACTATAGGTATTTATGCCTATCCCTTTACTTTAAATAGGTTGACACCCCCCACCCCCCTTTCGTTACGGTAAGTCTTGAGTAGGCTATGTTACGCTACTGGTGTGATAATCGAAATGGTATATGTAAAATAATTAATACGTAGTGCTGATCCTTTCACTACACTTTTGCTGAGTTGTTAGGCCGTCACCTATTAGTTGCACGTTAGCAAACTTAACCACGAAGTACTTCATTCATCTATCATTACTTCCGGTTGTTGTCTATAACATTGTGATATATATATATATATATCGTTTCGACAATCAATTATATCTTCTTTTGCTTATTTCTATTTAATACATATTTAATGGCTTCTGATCTTTTATTTTGAGCTGCCCATGATACAGCAATGGTGAACGTGAAAACAGTGGTTGTCTGCTGAACATCTCAGGTAGGCCGGCAGCAATACAATCTGCTGTTTATGCTCCGTGTACTTTTGAAAATGCTGATAGAATAATGTTACTGTACTCTTGAATGCAATATGCGGGTTCGACGTAAGTTGTTGTTACACGGCACAAAGAGTACATACCCAGGTTCTCTTGTGCGTGCGACAGCGACTGATGTCTACCCAGATTACCTCCTACCAACCACAGAAGGCGTCACTCCTCATGTCAACCAAGACTACGTGTATGTTGTCACAAGTCTTACTGATGGTGATGTTCATAGGAGCTTCTGGTTAGTGTCTGCTGTAACTGCAAAATTCTTGCCAACTGATATCTTCCCGGTGAACCACACGACAGATGTCTTCTCTCATGATGCCTTCAAGAGTGCACTTACCTAAGGATCATGACTGAAGTCTCCACCAACAAATATTTGCAAGTTATACACCTTCAGCCACATGCTAGCTTTTCCTATATGCGACTTCGTGCGTTCATCAGACCGGCGATGCATTCTTTTATGAGGTTGAATCATCCTCTGCTTTAGTCCTAGTGCAAGATTATAATTGCTTTTAAATATTTTAGTGATCATCTCAGTGGCTACTATTACATCATGTATCTATTAATGTACAATAACGTGCATTCTACCTGCCATGTAAGTCTAAATGGAACTTTAACCAATCAAAATGATGGTGTACCCTAGATGTTGAATATCATCATGCTTACAGAGCAGTGGCGGCACCAGCGGGGTGGGGGAAGAGGGGCAGCAGGGGCTTAAGCCCCCCCACCAGACAGGTCAAGCCCCCCCCCCCATCGGACGGAGCTCGTCGGGCAGTCGGACTGAAAAATATATAAAAATAGGTCCACACCAAGCCAACACGTGTCTGTCAGAGTGTCATTTCTGTCCTTCCAGAGGTTCCTATTCTTAAACAAAATCTCATTTGGGAGGGGGAACACCCTCTCAAACCCTTCCCCCAGCTCGGGCCTATGAGCTCAAGTTCCCCAGTCGGACAGCTCATCCCCCTCCCCTAGAAAATATATCCTAGAACCGCCACTGTTACAGAAGGATGATCATTGCAGTGACGCGCACGTACTGAGAATGTACGGAAAAGTACGGCCAATCAGAAGATGATTAAGTGCTCGATTTAATTTCATCAAATATAATTCATGAAGACAACGAAATTAATCAACGTCAATTTTCGAGACATTCTAAACATACCTATTCCTACTCACACAGACCGTTTTATTTTACCATCAAAGTATTCCATAATCATTTATTTATCTCTGACACCATATTAAATAAAATTAATTACGTTAAAGTTAAAATAGGAATGGTTGCTTTCTCGAAACCTGTCTATATCTAAATGGTTAATATCTCCGTGACAGACATGTTATTCGATCATAATGTTTACTCTGCTATCCAGGTTTAGATTGTCTGTTGATACAATTACCAAACTTTGGACTAAAATATCTCACATTAATGCAAACTCATAGAAAAGTTCATCGCAAATTGTAAACATACTTGTTCATCTAGTTTTTCTCTAATGGTACTGTAATTTATATCACATTATATTCTTGTATTCGAGTGAATAAGATTCGAAAAAAATGCATATGTATTATATATTTGCATCATTGCTTCGACCTAATTGTGAATTGAAATCTATAGGTATTAAAAAAATATAATTATTGTATTATATTGTTCAGGATTTTTAGCTCATTACATATATCTTTTTAACAAACTACAAAGGCATGACCTAGAATATTAAAACATTGGTTCTCCAATTTCCCTTCATCTGCGGTTTTACAAATATCGCTTCTGTAAATAATATATCGATTTGTGTTATCTATTTGACTAACACATTCTCCCTCTTCTTGAAATATCAAACACAAACAATTCATGTTATCATTGTCCGCCTCAGTTTGCGGTGAACACGTGTCGTTTGTTCCTTCTGAACTTCTACAGGGGTCAGTACTACTAAGATACAATGATTTTCCCCTTTCAGTACTGACAATATGGAATCGATAATAATATAATACAGTATTGCTTAAAATCAAGTAGACTTTGTACTTTGTTATGTTAAACAGTGAAGTTAAATGTGTAAGTCGCCTTTAAGGTTTTTGACGTTAAAGATAAAACGTTAATGATTTCAACATAATACTGAGTGCTAGCATTAAACAGTAATGATTATGCGAGGCCTATAGCAACCACCTTCATACGCAAATGAACTAGTAGGCCTACTATTCATTCAATCACATGATGGGAAAAGCTCTGGACTCTGACTTCAACAGATTTCTTTAAACATTTTGATATTATTTTATTTATTTTTATTAATTTTTAGTCGTAATATTTTTATTTACTGGTTTTATGTACAATGGTATTCAATTCAGCCACTGGCTGCCATTTACAAGTTCATGTGATGAAAGAATAACCTTGAATCATTCGAATCATTCATCCACAAATAAACAGATAACTCAAAATGATCAACATATTTAACTAACATTACAATTAACATGAAACGGTCGAGTCTAAAATTTAAAGAAAGCGAACCACTTTAAATTGGGAGACAATCCCCACAATTCTAATATAGGCTAAAGTTCAAACTCTGTACATTAGACAATGACTGTGTGTTAATTGTGGAGAATATAAACGAACTTGAAATGTGTGAAAGTGCAGCCATCTACCAAAAACTAAGATGATGTTGTTGTTTTCTTGTCTGCAATATTGTCGAGCATATAGAGACCTCGTTTATTTGCGCTATAAATCCATCTATTATTATTATTATTATTATTATTATTATTATTATTATTATTATTATTATTATTATTATTATTATTACTGTATTATTATGGCGGCAACAATTACACAACAAAGTTTTAAATCGATGTATTTACAGCAGTAAGACATTAACAATACCAGATAAGTGTAAAATCTGTGACAAAACAGATTTCCAGATGCAAGAAATCGAAACCGAATTGCAATTATGGTCCAAATTTTCCAAGTTTCATTCTAGTAAAAGTAGTTTAAATTGGTAATAAAATTTAAAGTAGTACTACAGCTTTTAAATTGCGTCTTCAAACCGTAGCTATGAAAACGAACATGATTACTATAAAAAAAAAACATAGACAAGTGTGCTTGACCTATATAATGTGGATTTAATTAAAGTTGTTTATAATAATGAAATAAAAAAGGTGATAGATTATTTTGATGTCCTTTTAAAATTTGTCAATTTATTTATGACGTAAAGAGAGCCATGGAACTTGATCGTGTCTTCCCAATTTTAGATAATTCTTCCATTTCTGTTTTACTCACACACTGTGAAGCCAATGTCAATACCACCTACAAGAGTACAATAATTGACAAAGTAATGTCATCATGTAAGGATAGTTTGTTTTAGTTCGCCAAAATTTGTCTCGATAAGCAATCACTTAACCTATTCCCTCTACTTTGCACCCACATCAAGCTCTTTCCATTTTAGTACTCTTGATCTACGGCCACTGGAGCAGGAGTTCAAGTTCATACAGATTTTTTTTTTTAGTGTTTTAAGTCCAAAATAATGGACCATTCCGCTAAGCCTCACCCCTTGGATACTGTTGCTAAGGTCCCACAAGACGATCGTAAATCATCAAACACGTGCGTTTGTGGGACAACATATGTGCTTGTAAGGCACGCGCGTCTACCGGGCCCTGTTCTGATTGGTCAGTTGTTAAGTTTGATCGACACTCCGGAAAGGTCGATTATGAGAAATGCTAATTAGCAACACAATAAGCTGTAACAAATTTTCTATATGCGCAATCGTAAATTTATTGAAGCCATTATATACAAATTTTTTTAACATAGTGCATCACATAAAACTTGTGAAAGACCTATGGTTAAATACGTGGCATGTCGACATCTTCCATATAATGTCGTGGAAAATACAGCAACACCTCAGCTGTGTATCTAACATTATAGACCTACAGACTATTTCATTCAAATATTAATTTGTCTATGCAGCTTTTTGTTTGACATATATATATATAGGACTGTCTCTTATACACATCTAGATGTGTATAAGAGACAGTATATACACTGCACCTCAAAATGAATGCTAAATAATAATCTTTGGTTAAGCTTGTTCACATTAATTTATATCAAGGTATATTAACATTAAAATATAATAAAGTAAAAGCTCACGACACTTGGTCTTTTGCTTCTTTATCAAATTTACATTAAAACTTTTGCATAATATACATGTTTACTTGCCCGATTGAATATAAGAAAATATACATATTTGATGATTTTACAAAATGTTAAAAACAGATTGATTCTTTTATCACAGCTGCTATACACTTTATTATTTGCATTACTATTTTCAACGTTGATCACAGCATAGCATAGGTCTGGTACACAACATGCATAAGTACTGATAACGCAATTCTCTAAGCTATTAATATGACGAGGCATCTTGCAAGAGATTGCTTTCAGCAATAACCAGCTCAGACAGTGTGCGGACTGGCAGTACGTTGAGCAAATGCTCACACAACGCCAACAGGCTTCTAACACAGTATGCAATAGGCATTTGGTAACCTATATATTTGTGTTTGTTTTGCTGATTTTTATTTTACTGGCCATAAACTATTTTACTTAAAATACTGGTACTAATTGACATGCGATCCATGTTATTGTCCTTTCTTACCAACATTATCTAAGAAATTATACAACAGTTATATAAATTATACAACATATATATAAATAATAAGGAAATGCAAAAAAAAAAAAGGCAACCTAAACAAGAAAAAAAAAAAATTATATATTCGTCTTCAATTTCATTATAATTCAGTATCATTTGTAAAAGGGGAAATATTGAATATTTAAAAGACTATTTAAGAAAAATCTGGTTTAAAAAAAAACCATCTGAATCCAATTACTGTCCTAAGCAATAAAAATGTTATCAATGCCACATATTTAAAGACATTTACAGAGAGCTTGCCAGTTACAACCAAAACAAAATCTTACTAAAATTCTAAAAATAGATTGCAATGCCAGAAGTATTTTACAAATTTGAAAGACTAAAGATGTAGTGATATCTAAATAAACAGGTGACATTCCTTAATATGGTCATGATGACATCACATCATGACCATATATAGGCCCATCATGACTATATATATGGGCATAAAACACTTTTTAATAATTTGACAGCTTAAGCATAAGCAAATATTGTAACATCCTCTCAACCATATCCTACACACACATCCTACCTCCTCCTATCAAAATCTCACTCCTTACTCCACTCTGTCAGTATTCACAATGCTCTCTTTCTTGTATCACTTACACATCAAGTCAAGTAAAAATACCCATTTCCCCCTCCTACCCTACTCCCAGTGTGCTCATCTAGCTGTCAACACATGCTACCTTGTGCTTCCACCATTTGTGATTGCTAGTCCATGTTGCTGGGCATTGATTTACCAAGATGATACAACCGGAGGCCTAAACAGAGGTGGCTGAAATGTCACATGGTGATTTGAGTTGATCTTGTTGATATTGGCATAGTGCTGATGATGCGGTGACATGAATGGATTAGGTTGAGTAGTGCTTACTCTGATTGTACCACTCTATAAAAAAAAAAAATCATGTAGTTATCTAGTCACCAAGCTAGTATGAAATAGCACTGATCAATCTGCAGTTACTGTGGTAACAATGAATTTACTACTAACATAACCACCATCAACACACATCAAGAAGAACAACATTAGAAAATACAGTAGCCTCCCTACTAACACTCTATTCTAATTAAAAGGAGGTGAATGTCCAGGGGCGTACCGTGGGGGGGGGGGTCGATGGGTGCGGTCGACCCCCCTCCTTTTAAAGAAAGTGCCCTTTAAATATGCTCGCTTCACTCACAAATAACGCACCCCGTGAATTCTGAAAGCTTCGCTAAATTGCTCCGAGTTCAGCTTGCCCCCAGCGCTTTTGTTTCGACCCTCCCTTAGATTTTTCACCGTACGCCCCTGATGTCTATATTATGTTTACAATATTTCAGAATGCTTTCCTGAAACCAGAAGATCCACTGATAGATTTCAGAAAGTCTACAAACTCCAAGCATAGAAATACATACCATTGGGTTTCTTATAAATCATTAATACAGTAATTAATGGTTGTCAGATTTTATGGTATATAGTACACAAATACTATATTGCAATCAATCTTCAATAAGTGTTATTTAATCAAACTATAAAATTGTGATCAGTTAAGTATAGGTCATATGTTGATATTTGACAGAGACATGCACACATGAGGACTATGTTACCTTCTTAGGTGTTGTTCTCAAAGATTTTCGTAGAGGTGCAGATCCTGTACGAGTGGCACCAGCTCCCCCACTAGCATAAAGAACACCAGGCGTACGGTCTGGAACTGGCTTCGAGTTCTGGGATCGAGACTGACGGCACAAGCTACTTCCATCATTTCCTAATGTGCAGACGCGTGCTTCTCCAGTGGCCGGATGTGTACAATTACGGGGGTACTGTCCAGTTGGGTGTTTGGCTGGTGATAATGACGATTGTCCTGTTTTCTTCCTAAAATGTTGGATTGGATTGGATTTATTCTGGGTAAACACCAAGGACCACCCACAAAAATCTGAAGAAGACGTATTTCCGGTGGGGTTCATCTAGTGGTGATTGGGCAGTACACCATAGCGTTCTTCAACATGCACATAAGCCATATTGCACATAGGACCAATGACTTAAACACCTGATCCGAATGATGGTATGCAGAAACTTGCATTTCAGCCCTCCAGCTGAAATACAAGGACAGCAGGGATGGGAATTGAACCAGGGACCGAGAGATTACCTCGGTTCAGCGCAAACACAGTGGCTACCACCAGTTTAGCTGACTGAGCTAAGCTGCCTCTCAGAAATAATAGCTATGCATTTTATTTCCAAAACCTAAACTATAAAAATTTGTATGCTTAAAAGTTCATAACAATTTATTACTTTAACTGTAAACAATGTTTATTCTCAACGTGTTTGGTGCTAGAGACATGCACTGGAATATATATTAAATGGAAGACACAGAAACAATTAGGACAATATGACGAGCATGGTGGTCAGCATGGATCATCCAATCAATTTAAGCCCTGTCCAGACTATCAAATTATATTTGACCAAAAAATGTGACATGCCTAAATTTGGGCATGATGACATCACATCATGACCATATATAGGCACATCATGACCATATATAGGCACATCATGACTATATATGGGTATATAACAGTTTTTTTGTCAAAGAAAATGTGATATATAGTCCGAACAGGGTTTAACACAATATACAGTAATACAAACCTTCTCAGAACGGTTGTTGGTCTCCCATTGATCTGCACCTCAAAGGCAGGGTTAGGATTTGACTCGCCACTCTTGTCATCATCGGCAATATTCTGATCAATGGATGAATCACTCTGCTGATCATAGCTCTGTGCAACATTGCTGAATCGATGAGCAGCAGTAGTCCAAGCCACTGCTTGTCCATTAGGCTTGCATAGAATGGTGGTGCATTCTGGGCCAGTGCCCCATTTGTGTTGTTCCTTCCACAGGAGGTCTGTCGGTGGATTGTGCTTTGCTAAACTTGAGGCTGCCCATATCTAATGATAATGACATTAGCAATAATTATAACAACAATAACAAAAAAATCATAGTATTACTATTATCATCATTATCATAATTATAATTATCATTTATCATTTCTGTTATTATTATTATCATCATTATCATTATATATATTTCCATAACATTGTCAGCCATTATTCCTATAAAAAAATAATCAACGAACTGAATCAACAGATTGAAATAATTAATACAACTATAATAATAACAATAATAATATAATAAATTATAATATTATTTTCATCATTCATCATAATTCTGTTTCTTGCTATGATTACAGTAGCAAGTGGGAAAAAATATATTAACGTTTATCATTATTATTAAGATCATTTCTGTTATCATTATTATCATCATCAAGTTATATTTATTATCATACCATTGTCAGTCATTATTCCTATAAAATTAATCAATGGACTGATTGAAAATACAAATATATAATTTCAGTAATTAAAAAAATCAATCAATCAATCAACATATTTTAAAAAGTGATCATCCCCAAATACAAGCAAATCAAAACTTACAGTAATGGTTGACGAAGGCCTGAATTTTGTACGCGGAGGAAACCTGTAGACAGCGACTGGATGTCCACCTACGTTCTGCTGGATCATATATCCGCCCACTTCCTCCTCATATGCTGCAGATGTGTTAAAAAGACGTACAAATCGGCCGTCAGGATTTATCTCCAGGAATTTGATGTTGCCAGTCGTACTGATAAAAATTAAGTTTTTTGGTAGTTATATGCAAAGAACGAAATGTACTAAAAATTCAAATGATGCCTAGAAACATCCCACTTCTATGTTTTCCTTGCTGCTTCAAAATGTAAATATATTGTCATTTAATTCGACATACACTGGTGGGTTGTCACTAATTTCCTGTATTGTGTGAGTTACGGTCATCAACATATGGAACTCTCTGTCATGCCCTGTCCAGATTATCAAATTTTCTTAGGCAAGAAACTGTTGTATGTCCATATATAGTCATGATGTGCCTATATATGGTCATGATATGATGTCTTTATCACCATATTTACGCATGTCACATGTTTTTGTGAAATAATATTTGATAGTCTGAACAGGGCTTAAGGAACTCTCTTACATTTACATGCAATTCACATTCACCTACCTATCCCCGGGTCCTCGGTTCAAAACCCACACGATTTTTCCACACGACTAAAAAACATCTCCATAAATACTTAGGTTTTGAAATGAGACTAAGTTTATAAAGCCTAACATATATTCAAATATTTAAGAAATATCAGCCAATCTTTTAGGGTAAGCTGGAAGGGTGACCCTCTGTTTAATGATAATGGTCAAAACAAGGGGGAGTGTCTTACCTTGATGTGGCAGTGGTGTAGTCATGTGACATTGTCGGAACCCTGTAGACACCAGGTGGACTAGACTTTGGATGCAGGCGTGGATAAATCAAAGTACTTTTCTGTAGATCTCCAAATATGGAATCAAAGTAGTCCTTGCCTTGCCCCATTGTTGCAGGCACAGACACAGGCCGAACTATAAAGTGAAAAATGTCATAAATAATCAGAATTTATGGGTGATGTTATCAAAAAAAATTGTCTATTAGAATGTATGGGAATGCTTCGTCTACCTCCTCAGATGTCTTAAAACATAATTTTATCAAACAATGTTGATCTACGAACACTATTTTAATCAAATATTTTGGAAATTAATCAATTTTTTAGCTGATCAATTGGTACCTTTAGTATGTTTTAACAACAAAAAGAAATAGAATATTAGTTATATATTCTTAACTTATATGAAATTAATGATCAGGTTAAAAAGAATAACCCTATTTTAATTAATTTTAACTTACTTTCATATGTTTTTGTACAAATGGGAACTTGTAAAACTTGATTAGAAAAATGTGAGTAACCATTCATAGACTTAAAAATATATGAATAAAGTGATAAAAGTGACTATGAAAAATATGAAGTGATAAAAATACTACGAAAAATACGAATAAAGCGGTAAAAATGAGAAATGTTCTCAAACCACATACTCTTTGATGCTTTCGCAGTGTAGCTTGTTGATAGGCCTGTTTTATTCTCAAAATAGCTGCTTCTTACTGGACTCACTGTCTTGGGTCGTGGGAGGTAGGTGTTTGTGCTCGTAGCTGACAGAGTCGTGGGTGCATAGGTAGAGGCTGGTGGTATATGACGCAATCTGTAAACAGTCATTAAAGCATTCTAAAATACTAAAATATTCATTTACAAGTACTGAAAATTCACCCAATCAGGCAAGTGTCTGAGGTTTCAAATGGCATAGCTACTTCCAATGAAGTATATATTTATATATTGAATTCTATTTTTGTAAATTTTTTTAGCTCAATATGGAGAGTAGACCATCAACAAAAACTTCCTTACTTGTTCTCTTCTTCTTCCACCAGAACCTTCAGCGCTTCTATCTCAGCTCTCATAGGCGCCTTCCCGTCTGTCGCTAACGTTATTTCTCGCATTTTCTGCACTAAGCTGTCCTGCATGTCGCGGAGTTTGTCTTCAAGGGCGCGTACATGTACAGCAGACCGTTCTCTCTCCATGTCCATTTGCGTATTCATACTGTTATTCATTTGCTCCACAGCCAACACCTAAAAAAAATTAGTGTCCATTTGTATTTAAGATTGAAACATATTCATTGCAACAAAAACTAAAAATGTTTTATGAAGAAAAAAAACATATTTTTTTTATGTTAGGCCTGTTATTTATCCAATATACATAAAAAAAAAAAATCTAAATGATTGTTGCATTTAATAGTCTGGAACCCACAATATCACAAAATACTAATTACATCCCTTTCTTACCCTGTTTTTAAGTTCTTGGTTGCTGTTGTTAAGTGTGTCAACTTCCTTGACTAAACGATTGTTCTCATCAGCAAGCTGAGCCATGTTGGTGGCATCTAGATCCATTTGATCACGAAGCTCTTGAAGCTAAATTAAAAAAAAAAAAGAACAAATCTTGTACACAAATTCTGATAAGGAGGTAATTCTTTCTTAAAATCGAATCATGTTGGCATGTAGTATTGCATATATTATTATTGTCTTATTGAGAGTCATGCTAGGGGTCACAAGTTTCTATCGAGTTGCGGGAGTCTACCGCAAATCGGAGCAACCTCCCACACACTCGCAAGCAAGCAAGAAGAAATCTCCTAAAAGTTATCCTGTCTTCCACAAATTCATGATACAGTATTTGTATAATTTTACTACAGTACTGTATTTCTTGTTGAAGTCAGCTGTGGGTAATACAAATAATGTATTGTCAAAACAGTATTTGTTTTTATAATAATTATAAGAAAAATTATTATGAATTATACATCTCAATTAATGTGAAATATCACTTGACTTGAACAAGATGATGATTTTGCTAACTTCAGTAATCAAAAGGATTTTTATTTGTTAATGATAAGCTGTATAAAATAATACTAAATGTTGCAAGATACCAATTCACTTGAACTTTGGAACAGTCCTAAGTAAACATACATTAATCACAATTCCAAACACCTTAGCAAGACAATGTGCAAATAATGATAACTTATTGAACTTCTGCAATACAGAGCGACAATGAATGCTACCAAATTGCAATAATCACAAAAAAAATAATTAGTCAATAGAGAATTTTTAAAATAGTCTGCTGCCCTCTAGAAAAAAAACTTTTTATCACCTATAGAGGGAGGCATTTAATCCCATAATAAATGTTTCTTGCTCTTTGATAGAATTAATAGAATTAACAGCATAAAATTGGAACTCATAAAGAGGCAGAAATTGCAATAGCTGAGATAAACCCTATAATTTTTCAGAAACAAGGAGTTTCATACTTGGATCTCTACTAGAAACCTTACGCAGCTCCTTTGGTTTAGATCCGTTGGATTTATGGACCCTCCTATTGGCAATTTTCTGGAGCCATCACTGGCTAACAACTCGTAGGTTTAAATTTGACAATCTTACATTTCTATGGTATGCAGCTTCCGATTCATCTTTGAACCTCTGCAATTCCTCTGCTGCAGCTCGCTTTACCCTGTCCAGCATCTCTTGTAAGGTGTTATCAGGCCTGGCCAACTCTCGCACCTTAGCCTCCAAAGCCAGAATGTGATTTGCTTTGTCATCTAAAGTGTGTTTCAACTCTGCTATTTCTTCATCATTCACTTTTTTCTGAAAGTCAAGTTTGCCCAAAAGTATCTGGTTCGAATCTTGGGCCTCTTTCCGTAAAACACATTCTTGGTCAAATCTGAAGAAGTAATAACTACAACTTATTTGAGTCTTTTAAATTGAGTTTTGAGAATTTCCCAGTTTCTTGGTAGACAACATTTTTAAATCTAGAAAATTTAGATGTTATAAATGATATAGCTCCCTCAATCTTGAAGGAAATGTACAGTATGTGATAAAACAAAACTATTTTAAATTTATCATAAAGCACTAGTGTGGAACTTGGCATTGTATGTATCAAAAACATTGAAACCAATAGTGAAAGATGTAAGATATATGGTTAGAATCTTTTTGAGATGTGGGTGTGTAGAAGAATGGTGAAAATTTGTTGGATTGAGTGGATGACAACTGAAGAGGTACTATGAGATTGATAAGAGATTTAGAGCACTGATTCCGGTTATCAGAAGAAAGAAGAATTGGATTGTTCACATCTTAAAAAGACCCATTCCCAGCAAATTTTCACTATAAATGAAGAATATTTTTTAGAAAAAATGCATATGCATTACACTAATTATTATAAACCATGGATAATACTGGCATAAATTTTAGTTTTACGCAATTAAGGATAAAAAAATAAGAAATATAGACTATTTCTCATAGGAGATTACCATTTTCTCAACGTCTTCTTCATTACTAGGCAAATTCAGAAGTTGTAGATTGAATCTCTTGTAATACTCTCGCTTTTGTGTATACTTTATACAGTCAAGCTTTGGAGGCAGGCAGGATAATTGTTTCGCAAACCTGCCACATTCTAATCTTTTTTTTTTTTTATCTCGCCCACCAATGCCATAAACTCTCATGAAGATATTTTAATTCATCCCACAATAATTTAAAAAAAAAACATTAATTAATCTGTGTCACATGTGTATACACCGCCAAATACGATATTGAGCAACAAATTGGCCCTTCTCTAATGAGATTAGTTTTTGTACTTTGCATCTCACACGCTGCTGTCGACTGTGTGTGTGGAACACAAAAATAAAATGAAATTTCAGTCTTATTTTACATATTTTTCATGTTTAGGAATGTCTAAACTAGCAATTCCATATTATATTTACAAAAATAGACAGCAGCGTCCGAGATGCAAAGTACAAAAACTAATCTCTGTGTTGCTCACGATCGTATTTGGCGATGTATACAGTTCAGTAACACAGATTAATACAGATTTTCCTAAGAATTGAAATTTTGCCAGGAATGGGGCTTTAAGGAGCGAGAACTTATTAAAAGAAGTTATAAGAGAACAAATGAAAGGGAGGAGACCAAGAGGTGCAAAAAGAATAGGGATTGCATATGATCTTAAGAATAAAATGCTGAAATGAAGTGAAGAACTGAGAAAAATACCAGTGGAAAAGTTGGCAGCTAAGGGCTTGCAGAAAACCAAAAAAGTCAATAAGCACAACTGCCCCTAACTTAGTTAAAAGATAAAAAGTGGAGCCACAAACCCATGTTGAAGATCATCAGACGTTCTCTGCAAGCTTGCATAATCATCCTCTACGTCCCGCAGTTTGCGTGTTAAGTCTGCAATGTTGGCATGTGATGTTTGCAGGTCAACCTCTTTCTGGGAACATAGGCGTTGCATACTCGCCAAATCATCATTCAAACCTCTGCATCTTTGATTTTCTACAGACAACCTGTCAAATATTGTTAATTATTTAAATGCTATATTGCAACACTTTATCAAGAATAATATTATGCAGTTACTGGATGATGTGAAAATTAAATAATTACAATTAAATCATAAGAAAATCATTAGAATGATAGTTAATGATTGGAATAAAAAGGTGACTTGCTTAAGAAGTTTTTCAGAAACTAGTTATTTGGAAAAACAATTCTCTTCTAATGGCTAGGTCACTAATTAAAACAGTGTTCTCAAAACCCAACTCTAATTGCTAAATATTTGCACACAAATAACCATCAATATCTATATTCTTTTACTTTAAATGTAATTTTTGGGGGGTTTCCAAAGCCTTGTCAGACATTTAAATAAATGTAATAAATGATAATTAAATAATTATTTGTGTATTATCAGCTAACTCACCTGTCTTGTAAGTCTGTGGCCATCTTTTCATTGCGGTATGCCTGGGTATCTGCACTGGTTCTGGCAGCCGATGTGTCTTCTAGTTGGTGCCGCAAATTGTTCAGCTCCTTCTCGTACATATTTTTAATGACCTCGATTTCATCTTCAAGCATCCGTATGGAATTCAGTAATGCAGATGAATCGACCTAAGGAGATGACCAAGAATCTTTCATGTTACTCCGCAGTATCATCAACCTGTGAGCTTACGGTATTTATGGGCTTTTTTACGACAGTTTTAATTAAACTTACAACAGGAAGCCTACGCTTGTTTGATGGCAGATATGTTTCCATCTGACATCCTTTGGTTCTGCCATTATTGCAAAGCCATGTTGGAAATATATATCCAGAGTAAGTCAACTCAGTGATTGACTTAATTAGAAGCTGGTATCTCATATAGAGCTAATGAACTTAAACAATATTTTTTTCCCTTACTTTTAAAAAGAAAAGACGTTTGACTACATGACAATATGACTTAAATTTAGGAATCTTACCATATTTGCTTCTTCTCGCATCTTGCGAACTTTCGCAATGTAGGCTTTGTACCTTTCATTTAGATGCTGTAGCTCTGCCTTCTCCTGTTGCCGTGATAACGGCGCAGGTGGGCTCACAGTACTCATTGCGTAACGATGTGTTCTGAATGAGAAAAGTATATTTTTTGAATAAATAAGCGATTACCAAGATACATGGTATATTATGCTGAGTACTGTATATCATCCTGAAATTTGATCATCTTAAACTTTACATTTAAAATCTTTAGAATTTAACTGTATAATTAAGCATATAAAATACAAAACAGAAATAATAATACAAATCAAAGACTTAGTAAAAAACCAAGCACAGCAAAAGCATCAATAAACTTAAGTGTGTATCTTCAACATCACTGATAAAACATAAGAGTATGATTGTATATATAACTTCAAATTCAGCGGTAGCTGAAAATTCTTTATCATCACAAAACATATGGCCAATAATATTCTGTAGCTGAGCCAAACAAACCAGCAAATTAGCATTAGTAGATAACAAAACATCCAGGAATTTTTCATCTGCACATAATCATCTCGGAAGCATAATATAAATTATCAGGAAACGAAAGTCATGATGATAAGTGAAAAATATCAATACCATAGTTTAATGAACACTCAATTAATACATCATTACATCATAATAAGTTATGTTAAAGATACCAAGCCCTCCTGCTGCACCCCCACCCACCAGCCTACTACAAATAAGACATTTAAGAAATCACCAAACTTATATATAAATACACAATACGCTTACATATATCTTCTTGATGACATGTTTGCTCCTGCCTGCTGTTACAACAATCAAGACAAGAAATACAGTAAAGTATTGAAAAGATAAATTTCTGATTAATTGTAATATTGTGATCCCCTTAGATAAGTTGCCATGACACTGTCCTGACAACTATGACAACAACTCTTGTGTGATAGTGATACGCAAAAGTGCAAAATTGACATTTCGATTCTTCATTCTTTAATGAAAAGAATGGTATGAATGAATGATTATGAAATAATAATGGACAAGTTACAAAGAGCACAATTTGATATTTAATGATTATTGATTACTTCTTCAAAAAATATGAAATCAATAAATTTGCAGATCTACTTTTCTTTCGAATAATAATGATGGATTTGAGAGTATTTTTTTTTTTTGCTTAGTATGTTTTTGGTGGGGGAGGGTGAGGATAAAAGGGGAGCAAACTTTTTATTGGGAACTGTTCCCCCCCCCCCCCTTTTTTTCAATTGGGATATACATTGTAATTGGTTGGAATTAAGAATAGAAATAATCATTACAATAAATCATAAGCTATGTGTCTTCTACACACTTCTAACATTAGATTTTATGATTATTATGACAACTGTTTATTATTATTATTATTATCATTATTATCATCTGAGTAAAGCATTATTATAATCATTAATTTATGCATGAATATCATTATATGAAATAATCTATTGATGATTCTAATTTGTCTTTAGATAGCTATGCAATAATTTCGCAAATAAAACACTTTGTTTCATAGCACCATAAATCAATAGACTGGTTAATTATCTACAAAATACATACAGTATGTATGAGGTCTTGCACGACAACTTTTTAATGTTACAGAAAGTACAAGATAAAATGCTCTCATGAACAATCATCCCTATATTGTACCAATCAATATACTAACAAAACTAACAAAATATATATTAAACTATTGTAAGATATGGAACACTTTTAATTCTCAAAATATTCCGTGATGAGTTGCACAAAATCTTTCAGACAGATCTTGTCTCTTCATAACCAATAATCAATCTGTTATTGATCTCATTCTATAAGTGTAGAGCAGACGATCAATATATCTTATTGTTATAGGTGATAATATTAGATGCATCAACAGACAATTTTACTCTCAATAATTGTTTTTTCTTCAGTACCAATATTTAAATTATTTAAAATAAACTGAGAATTTTGAACTATATTTCAGCAGCTATTCTGACTCTATACATTACAGTGTAAAATCACGGATGAGTAAATATTCAGTGTCTTTCAGACAGATCTTGGCTCTTCATAACTAATAATCAATCAATTATTGATCTCATTCCATAAATGAAGAGCTGACATTTAACATATCTTATTATTACAGGATTAGATGCATCATGACAATATATAATCTCAATAATTGGTTTTCTTCAAGTAACAAAATTTGAATTATTGAAAAAAAAATGGTAATTTTGAGCTATATTCCAGCTGTTCTGGAATTATATACTTTAAAATTTAAAATTGGGGATGAATAAATAACTCTTTCCAGTATTATGGCCATATAATCTTATTTAAATGTTTTTTTAAACACTTTTTGAGTCTGGTGAGTGATGGCTGAAAGTTGGGTAGATGTACCATAACCCACACCCCTTCCGGTGCCGTCAGGAGAAGATGAAAGAAAATATACACAATGTAAATGTATGCTTTAATACCGTTCTTTCTTTTTCATAAATTATTTTATACTTACATAGCAACATCAATTGCATATTTTACTAAGAGTTTAATTTCCATAAAGTTATAAATTTGATGTAAATGTATATTTTCGAAATACCATGTTAGACTAGGATTTGACCTCTAATGGGGTCCAGTTTCAAGACTGACAAAGCCAAGTTGTTTAGTAGAAGGAATGACGAGCAGTTATGGTATGTGTAATCAATGTAACAATATTATGCTGTGTCAGGCATATTGTTGTACATTCATAAACTTTTGACATTTGAAACTACAATGACATTACTTGATGTAGATTATTACAATATTACAATGAAATATTTGTTTTCGTTATTTCTGCAGAACGATATTATTTCTTATTATTGTGTATATTTTTTGTACAGGTCTCTCTCCAATTAAAGACCCCCAATTAAATACAACCTCCAATTAAAGACCACATTTCCAGAGACCCGAGTGAATGCCTATCTTTTATCTTTATGATACAGTAATAATTTTTTTTCTAATTAAAGACCAAAGCTGCTAAAAGACTAGGAAATCCCTGGTCCAAATATAGTGGTGTTGGATTGGAAGGAGACATGTAGTTTACAAATTGGCTGAGTACAGAAGAATTGAACATCATTATTTAATGCAATGTCCTGAGGGCACATCCTAATTCAATGGACTACTCTAGATCAATAATTGAGAATGTATGTATCTGTAAATTATTCATGGTCGTTTAGTATTTAGGTATTGATTTGTTTGAAGCATTCGCTAATATAGTATAATTTGATACGCAACTTGATTTTTATTAGTAGATTAAAGTTTTATGTTTCATACTCCATCAAACTATGTTTGTATTTAAAATAATTATTTCAGTAATAGTATCCTTTACAAACAGTATAAAATGGTTTGTATACAAAATAATAATAGGCTACACATAATAATTAATATATGAAGTCACTACTACTATGGTAAGATTGATTTAATCCAGTATTGCGCATGTGTATATCTGGGTAAACCTAGACATCTTTCAGTCATGTATTAGTCACGTACCAATGACACATTTTTGTGTGTGCGTTTAAAGCTTAGTTTCCATACAATTGCTACACATTCACTACAGCGTTTTCACTGCCTCCTTGAACTGCGTAGCTCTTTCCGACACAATCGAAAATGCTCCCTGATTCAACTGACCAAACAGCATCGCCAAAGGAGTCGGCAATAGTGTGTAGCCATTTTTATGGAAATAAGGCTTAAGTAAGGCATAATTATAAAAATATTGTTATTAACCAATGGGAATAGTTTTAGAGTTTAATAGGAACAAATTACTTCTTGTCGTCTGATTTTATAACAGTTTTTTTTTAGTTTTATTCAGGGGTGGGCGTCAGTCAGTCCATCTTATGTTTGATGAATAAATAACCAATCCAATCAATCAATCAAACAACTTCACAGATGTGCTGCTGTATGTATTATACTTTGTCGACAAAGGTGCTGTAGTGGTGTGTGCTTTATAGGCCTAGGCCTAGCCTACTTTACCAATACCATCATCTACCCTGATCATTATGACACTTCCCAATCTGGAACAATATAATTTAATAAATATTCATTGACAAACCTGATGAAACACTTTACAAATGAAGGCTGATTTATTAGCAGTGAAAGCTGGAAGCTGATTACATATTTATAAACGCAATGATGGTAATTTTACCACTCTGAACTATTTCTACACACAAATAAGTAAGTCAGACATAGGCCTAGGCCCTGCCTTTGGATTGCATACTTGGCCCTCCTAGGTCCTAGTGTACAGTGTATTTTGTTGGGCTCTGTTGGGAACTTTTTTTGTTGGATCCCGCACTGTGTTGTGCTTTGTTGACTGACTAGCACTAAAATAAATTTTAAATAGCCTAGCTCGGCCTAGTAGTAGTAGTAGTAGGAATCACCAGTAGTAGTAGGGGGGCCTAGTAGTAGTAGTAGAGAGGCCTGTGTGTGAGGCTTTCCTTTGGCTAACCGTTTAAAAAAATATTCACAGACACTTACCCAATATAACTGACTTCTGTAATCTTATAATTTAGAAATAGGCCTAATTAGTACTCGTTTTTGCACTGGCCGAAATAGTACCCGGTATCACCACCACATGCCTTCAGTTTTCTATTCGCATGATGCACACTTCGGAACTCCTCCTCTCAGTTGTTTTGTGTTGCAAGTTGCTAAGTGAAAAAGGTCACATTTTAATTAGAAACCCGGAACCATAATTGAAAACCGGAACTACACTTCGCGAGCAGGGTCGTATAGAGGGGTCGCTCATCACAAATAAACTAGAAACGGTAGTCCACTACGTTACGTCTCTTATGGGAGATATAAGCAGAATACAAACAACATTTTGGTATGTTTTGTCTATTTTTGTGCATTTTTATTTCATATATATTATTACTATTATTTCACATACAAGAAGTCTCAGAAAAAGAATGAATGAGTTTTACTATACGATTTTATTTGTGGATTTCGCATTCGCCTTGTCAAAGTTGGGTTTGTTTATTTTTCATGGTTCAATCATGTTTCTTCGGGGCCAATCTCTGCTGCTGCGTAGGCGAAGCCTCTCTGTGCAGTGTAGTCCGTGATGAATGCCTAACTTATTAGGCTATTCCCATTTTTTCGTAGCCTTAGCTTAATATGATTTTTAATACTGACTTTCTGTCTCTATGATTCTATATACATGTATATGTAGAGATACCTTATTCATTATATTATTAATATTTAATACTAGTATTATTAATCTTCAATTTCCTTCTCTTCTTTGTCCTTTGTGTTTATTTACTGTAAGTTGTATTCAATTACATTTTTATTCCAAGAAGTTAAAATCTTCTCTGCAAGTAACTGGTTGTGGTTACCATGGAGTGTGGTTCAAACTACTGTACTACAAAATAAGGTCATTTCTGTAATCTTCAACTTTTATTTTTTAAGTCAGTATTTACTATAGTGCAGTACTAATATTGTCATACAGTTTTGTTTTATCAGTAGGAAGAGCCCCTTCTCTGAAAGAATGAACACTTCAGTGGCGGCTCTAGGATATATTTTCTGGGGGGACTAAGTTGTCCGACAGGGGGAACTTGAGCTCGTAGGCTCGAGCTGGGGGAAGAAGGGGTTGAGAGGGGGTTCCCACTCCTTAATGAGATTTTTTTTTTAAAGAATATCAATCTCTAGATGGCTGAAAATGGCACTCTCAGACTGTGATAGACATGTGTTGGCTTGGTGTGGGCCTATTTTTATATGTTTTACATTCTGACTGCCCGACGAGCTCTGTCCGGCGGGGGTTGGGGGCTTGACCTGTGGTGGGTTGGCTTAAGCATCATTCTCATTTACATTTCTGGCCTTATCTACCCGTCTAACAGCAACCCGTTTAAACTATAGTACCTAGCCACCCCTATTCTTCAATCTTAGATCTATCATTGAATAAGATAAAAACTTAAGTGTCCCCTTAACTAATGATAGTGATTGATTAGGGTTTGGATTAATGTGGCACCGGTAGTAAGTGTCCCGGCAGCTATAGTGTATAGTGAAGAACACTGGCTAAATCAACACCAGAAGTTTAAACCGTATGTAAGAGACACAGACAGAGGGGCGAATAAAAATCAAGGTAAATCAAGTTTTAGAAGATGTATTTTCCCTTGTTTTTCAGAGAGAGTCTCCTTAGGGGTTCTAATGAAAAGTTATTCTACAGTCCTATATTGAACCTAAGTGCCTTACTATTTATCATTGATTTATTGAATTAATTAATAATATTATTATTAACATTATGCCTACTTTTTTCCCCTGTAAAATATGGGCATAAAAATAAATTAAAATGCCTTCTTGTCTGAGAGAGTACAGTACATGCGATACATAAGTTTGAAAAATAAGTGAATAAATATATAATTTTAATCATTAATTTTTATTGAAATATTATTTAATAGTTGAATAGTCATGCATGTTTTACTAGTCTATGCTTAATTAAGACAGCTGACCGTGATTGTCACTGTATGTAACAATACAGAATGTGTAAAGCAGGCTCATTAAACTACTGTATATCTCGATAAGGTGGCTTCTCCCAGCTTGGTTTCTCGGTATATTTATTGTCATTTTTAATGAGGATAGCCTTCACTATAAGCAATCAGTGAAACATGAAATAAAACCACATTCATATCAATAATATCAGTAACTACAATACAGCTTCATCGTTGTTCTAAAAATAGATTATAAATAAATCGTGCAAAGCTCTGACAAGCAGTTCAGTCATGGTGGATTATAAACGTTTCTTAGCTAACTAACAGTGCTTAGCATGCATACTTTTTTTCAAGAGAATAAATACTGTAGGTTTTTATATAGTGGTCTATACAACTAAGTCTCAGAGTGCTTTTCCACATTATGAATGTCTTCTTCTGCTTCCCCCACACATTTATAACACAATCACATTTAAATTAAGAGTACTGGGTTTTGTAACTGTTTAGTACTATACAGATGTCCTCCTTTAAGTGACAAGTCTCATAAATTTGTTGTTGGTTGGGTGCTGAAATAGTAAAACAATGCCAGGTTTAATCCATGCTGTTATAAATCATAATTTAGACTTATTCTGTGGAGGATTATTTTGCCCAGAAACGTGAAAGTTGTAGGTGGGCCTCTGTGTACAGAATGATTGGGTTGTTGACATTCAGAATTTATTTACAGTTTGCAGTAGGGGAATGAGGTGGAAATTATATTATTTTTACTTAAAATTGTAGTTCACTTGGTTCAATGTTCTATAGAGAAATGACATTTAAAGTAGAAACTCCTTAAGTTTATTACATTATTGGATTACTGACACACTTTAAGCTATTAACATTCTTTTTCTGAACTGTTTAACCTGCATACTATCATTTTTTGACTATGTTTATTTTCATAAAGGGCTAGTACTGTACAGTACCAGTCGTCTACGATAAGAACTTGCTAATTTTATACATTATACTGTAATACGGAGATACAGATCTATAAAAGTTAAAGGTGATTTTATTTACCATCAGCAAATATTAATCATTTCAAATAAAAATAAAATTTCATTTTTGGCCAATTAGCGCACCCACCACCACAAAAAATGGAAATTTCAGGAAAAAAATTAAAGTTTTTTTAAAATTTTTATTACGCCCTCCGCTGCCTTGAAATGTAATAATGTGTACATGTTTTTCAATATTTAAAATCCATTTATTTCCATTTTTGCATTATGCTTGGTAGAAAGACAGAAATATATTGTACAGTAATATGTGTTTGTCTATAAATGGTATTACAGTATGTATTTCAAAAAAAGGGAAAAAAACATACTGTTGGGATGAGATTGGCTTCAGTTATTAAGAAAGTTATGAATTGAATGGACAAGTAAAAATCAGTCAAAATACAATACCCTCTCTCATCTTACTAAAATAACAGTTTACATGTAGATTTGCTTCAAAAAAAGCCTAACCTCTTGTTTTCAGAGTTCATCGAAGTAGATAAAATTCCCATTGAAAGCGCAAGAAATTCATTTGACTTTAACTATCCCTGGTTAGCTGAAAACCATTGCACAAACTAACACCTACGATGCAGGCTAGGACTTGCATGCATTTTGGATTGTATAAAGTTAATCATCTGTACAAATAAATAGAATAACAAAACCAATGAAAATTGTGGTATCAGTAAAGCTAACTTAGTAACACTGAACTACTTGTTGGCAGTGTTTTCCGATGAGGGAGAAGATCTGAAATGATAAATGATGTTTGCTAACTACAGAAAATATTTAGAGATCTCTGCCTACATTCATTCATTTCACATTTATTCAATCAATGGGGAAAAAAAACATTGTAATGATGGGGATATTCTTTAACACTTAACAGTGATTTAATATGGGTAGATATACAATATTTTCAATAAAATAAATAGTAAAAAAAAAGATTAATAAATTTTACTATACTGTTTGAAGGTTTGCATGGTGAATATTAAATGCTTGTTGTACACCACATACGTAAATAGTTCTCAGAACTACAGTATCCATGTGGTGTACCTCAAGCATTTAACATATTGAACTATACTATTAGTAGATTTCTGTTACCTTTAAAATAAATTCTATCAAACAAAATAATAATTAATAAAAATATTCACTTTTTTTCATAATATAACATACTGTAATAGCAAGTAAATACTTATAATGTGATTAAATGAATATACAGTATATCTAAAAAGAATGTGAATAAAAATATTCCATCTGCTTTAAAAATTGTTTTTCTTTTTTGTGCACGAACCTATACTGTACAGTATATCCTGCCTTTGTTGGAACGATGGCACTGAATATAAACAATGCACAAGATGTCTTCGTTGTATAAAATATTAAAACCAAGCAATGAGTCATACATACATAACAATAGTCTACAAAAATATCAGTTACACCTATATCATGATTTTTTTAAAACTCCAAATTGCATTGCAACTGTATTAGTACACACAAAGGAACAATGATAATAAAGAAACAATAGATGTGATAAACAGTACTTTTACAAGGGAATTGTGAAGACTTTCTTGGGAAAGAGTTTTGCTGTGTCTGAAATCTTGTAACATTCAATCAGTATCTCTTAAACCAGGTGTGTTTTTTCTATATAATATAATGAGTATATTAACCTTTTTAATTTTTAAAATGTTTACATTTGCATATAAGTTGTATAGTATTTAAACGTGGAGAGCCTCTTGACAGTGTTATTTTATTTATTATAGGAAATCCTGCTTGTTGGTTTACTATTGTATTGTTCTGTTATATGTCATGTGAAAAGAGAAAATAGATCATACTGTCTGATATGATAATGCTGTGTGAGGAACAGTATGATATAAAACTGTTGAATTATGAGTAATCTATGTTTGTTTCTAAAAATATTCTAAATCTATATGTTAAAAACAAGTCCTAAAGCACTGACCAGATAATGAGTAATAGTTTTTTTTTTTATTTCGTTCCTAAAATTACAAGGCTAAGAATTACTTGAGGTGTTAAGGGCTAAAAGGAATAAAAGAATAACAAAACAACTGTCAAGCTCTCTGCTTAAAGTGCTTAAGCATGCAATCCTCTAGATATTAACCTTGTTTGCAGTTTGACTTTTTTAGCTCCAATGAGGAGCTCTAGCAGTACCCTGCTGATAGATTAATTAATAGATCTTTTTTGTATGAGCGGCCGTTAGGGCCACTAAAATCTCATCGGAGCTTTAAGATACGAGAACTTGTTTTTGTCAAATTTCTGTGCAAATACCTATTTATCATACATAGTAAGAAGGAAGTTTAGGCTATCAGAACAACTATAATTCAGATCAGATTTAGATGGGCTGAGTGCAACATGAGGCTGCAAGGGCGTATGTGGTCAGTGTGTGACCACTGGTTAGGAAATAGTGAGTTTTCCATTGTTCAATGACATGAAAGATTCAGAAATTCCTGACTGTCCAGGTCAACCCAAACCACGTCCAAGCTGGATTTTAGACATCATTACTCTACTTTAAATACTCTCTGTCTTTGCGTAATTGAAAAACATCACTGATAAAAGAAACAGACCCTACAGTATCCAATTATAGGCATCTGGTTAGGCTGTAAGAAAGACAGAAGTTGTAAAATTAATGCTGAAGCTGTGGGAAGTAGATCCCGTACCTCTATGGCCACTGGTGGGCCTAGTTTTTTTGGAGCCAGTCTTAAGCCAGCTACCGTATACAGTAGCCCACCAAGATGTGAGAAATAGTGTACCAAATACTTTTTTACTTCCCTAGTGTAGACCTGATCTGAGTGAGAGCCAGTCTATCAAGGACTGATAAATTTAATGATCTACCTGTGGGATGCAGAGACTATTCTTGCTTGTATCCTTGTGCATTAACCTTGTGGTTTTACCAAACTAGATGGAGCCAGGGAGTGTTAAGATGAATGAGTATGTAATTGGTCCTATTGAATAACTTTAATGTTTCCTAAGCATAGGGTATTATCCTGTTTATACTGTAGTATGTCATTCAGATCTTATCACATACTAACTTTGCCAAGATTCCCATTTGATATATCATGTAGAATGTACAGCCTAGATAATAGGCCTACCAGTACAGCTTACTTTTTGTGTATGTAAAATTGGATTGTACTTTTTGTGTTTGTTTTTTAGCATTAAATGTAGTGTCTATAAGAGCTAACTGTATACAGTCAGTAGACACCATACACTGTACTGTATGTGAGTGATCCAGTATCACGGTTCACGAAAAAAATTCATTTAGAGTATTGAATACAGTTAAAACATGGAGGTTTGCTTAAGTCGACTTTGCCTACTGTACTGTAACTCGAATAATTTCTAAGTTGATTTTATTTTACAATTTCCATTCAATTTAAATTTATTTTATTTGTCCATTTGTATAAAAACATACATGGAAATGTGTTTTGTGCACATGATATATCGAAAAACAAGTTAGACCATAAAGATAACCAATGAAATATAAAACAACAGAGAAAAATTGCAGCAAAATTATTGTGTTTTCCATTAATCAGCGATCTGTAAGTCAAATTTAAGTCAAACAATTTTTCAAAATGCCACTTACAGTAGGCAAGTTCAACTGTAATCTCATAACTGCAATTGAGATTTTTTACTTTTATTGCATAGATAATTATAAAGTGCATTGTAAGGAGACAAAGTGAAATCATTGAAAAAAACATTGATTTTAAATATTATTAGTTCAATATCATTGTTTGCTCTAAATTTGTTTTCTAAAATTTATTTTTGTCTTCTTTTTTTTTTTTTTTTTAAATTAAATTCATCTATGGGTCACGTTTCAAAATGTATAATTTAATAGTTTTTATGGTAGTAAAATCATACGATTTTTTAAAACCAATGACATTTAATTTAATTCATAGAGTTTATAAAAAAACGATGCATTATTTAATTCTTTTGGAATTGTGCCATTAATACTTAATGACTCATGGTCTGTAAGTTTTACCATATGGGAACGGTGATAGAAAAACAGTCAAATAACACTCATTTCCACTGTATCGTTTAATTTTTCCGGTGTTAGGGGCAATAACTATCATCAATTTGATGATGTTCTTGCAAGTATTCAAACTGCTGTCCTACTTCTGTCACCTAATCAGATTTTATAGTGACAAGCAAAAATCTAGGATTCCTATGCTTGAATGAGTAGCACTGAAGCAGAGGACTTCAAGGTATATATTGTTTATCTTCGTCTTTATGTAGTTACTTTCTGATATTAATCAAAAATAAGGAAATGTAAATTGTCTTAATACAATAGTGACATGCTGGTACTTTTTGCATTCTCAAGTACCCTAAGTAGATTGTCAATGTTGGTTACAATTACACCTCAGTTTCCTTATTGTTTCGGTCAAGTAGTAGAGATTAAAGTCATTTGCAGTACAGCCTCTGAATATAATAAATAAATAAATACATACTTGTATATATTATATAAATGAATTTAAAATTATTTAATTTACTAGTACTTGACAACTTTTTGAAAATGCCGACGTAGGACCGGCGTCAATTTCTTAACGTCGGCGATTTTTTGCCGGCGTGCTTTATCCCTAATTTTGAGGGCTGCATATTAGATTGGGTGCGTGGCACAATGACATCACAACAGTCATGAGATTTGGAAGTAAACAGCAAGAAAATGTGTTAACTTTGCAAAAAAAAACACATGTATAACAAAATTAGGTCCTAATGTAGCAGATGTTGGTGGTAGCTACAACATGTGTGAAAATCCTAATTGTACTTGAAATTTGGATATATATGTTGGACAGAGAAAAACAAAACATTATATTAGTAGTATAGATGTAAACAACTACTATACATGGTTCCTGTTTGTTGACAATATTTAACTCCATTATCCTTTGTTTTGCATTATTGTGAAGAACATTTCAATCAGGTGCGTAATGATAATGGTACCATTAAGGTTAGAGTGCATTCTTTTTTTCCAATACAGATGAAACAAAACCTGTTGCCAGTTCTACTCATCCAATTAACATTTCTTTTATGGTGAATGTCAAAACTATAAATTATAAAATAATACTACATGTAGTTTATTTAGAAAGTTGATTTATTCATTTTGCATACTAAAGAAAGTGTCTCATGTTTTTATTTCCATTATATTTATAGTCCCAGTCATAATATTATATTTAGACTGTGATGATACTATATTACATGTTAATAATATTCTTTATTGATATTCACCTTAACATAAAGGTATAATCAAGACAGAAAGACAAACCATGGACCTATTAATAAGTCCATGGAGTCTTATTATAGGTCCATGGACAAACAATAGAATTATTTTATTTTATTTATTTATTTAGGCACACAATACATGTGCCAAGGATTGTCAACAGCGAATATATCACTATCCTACTTGTAGGTGACAATCCCTTACACAAGACAAACATACACACACGATGCTTTACACAAACTAAATCTCCATAGGGAGTGGAGTTGTTTTGGTCGTGAGAAAAAATCCAGCAACTGGCTGGAATTGAACCCAGGACCCTGGGATTGGAAGGCAAGCATCTTAACCACCAAGCTATTCAACCAAAGCAAAAACCACACATACTGTACTGTAGTAGACTAATGTATGATGAGCATGTTATATGAAGATAGTAAAAATCAAATCAATATAGCATATAATATTTAGTGTTTTCCATAGATCAAGAAACTTCCTTTTACAGACTTGTTTCATTTCCAATAATTATCCACTTCACTAACAAATTATAATTGTGTTTACATTTGTCACTTTAATCATAAAATGGAGGATGCTTCCTGTTTCAAGAATTTAAATTAAATAGAAATCTGTCTGGTATAAAAATGAACATGAGGAAAAATCATTAAAAGGCCAGTGGCCCATCATTGTCCAGTGGGTCTGTCTATTAAATTATAACTTTAAACTTTATTATAGGACTGTCATTGGCGGTTGGTGTGCCATTCTTACATCCATAAGATGATTGGTTCAGTTCTTTTGTATTCCGATATTTACTATCATGGAGAAAATTAATATAATTTTTCCATGCCTGTGCAATATGAATTGCAAGAAAATTTATTAAATGGAAGCATTGATTTTTTAAAAATCAAAATCCCACCTTCTGTCAATCACTTTGTTTTATGTGATTATAACAGTCCCAATTGACCTACATTCATAATCAGTTGTCAATCATAATGTAAACAGCTCTCCCTTTTGGTATGAGACTTGGAGATACACCCCTACAGTGTTGACCTAGACACATAACGTAGCTAAAATGCAATTGTTCACAAGCTTATTTCATGATTTGTTTTTAGAAATATAAATTTATTTAGGAGTCCTATAACAGTGTAATGATATAAATGTTTTGCAATACTGTACTGTATATGAGTATTAAATATTGTTTTTTGTTTTTGTTCACATGAAAATCACTATCTTGTTTGATTGCCCACTCAAACATAGTGTCAGCTGATAATGTTACCACTAATCCTACAGTATGTGCCAACCAATTATCTGCGAAGGTCATTGTAATGCCTATACAGTATTTGATAATTCATAACCTATGGAGATCAGAGGAAAAAACATTTTAAAACCTTTATAAGCCTAGAAAATCGCAACCACCCTTTCTTCCCCCTGAAAAATCAGTTGTACAGTACATCATATCAAAAATTTGTTGTCCTCTGGATCCTGATTTTAAAGCTTTATTTTTGGCATGGTGTACGTTCCATCTCAATCGATGTACAATGTTTTACATTTGTACAAAAATGGCAGCCTTATACTGTAGTTAATGAATTATTTGTATTTTTAAATTTACATGTTTTAAAGAATGATATGAAAAAAAATGTGTTGCTACTTTAAAGAGATGAAAGGTAGTTCAAATCCATCATCAGTAAATGCTGACTATAACAGTAGACAAAATTCAAAACAAAATTTGATACAGGACAGGATCCAATTTTGGTGACTCTACAGTATATCATATTCATATAGCCTCCGGGAATCAAGTTAAATAAACAACAAAGTATAGTAACAATATAGTCGTTGATTTTAAAGTGGTATGATTTCCTTTGTTTACACTTTGTAACCATTGTCTGTAAATTATATAGCAAAATGGGAAATAAAGTGCAGGATGTACTTGTTTCTAAGGTGTTTCTAGGGGCATTTGAAGTTCATGTTTGGATTTTCCAATATTAAACTTTTACACAATGGAAGTCAAGCAGCTGTCACACTTGGAACCTTAGTAGGTTTACCAGTCATCGAATGTGGAGCCAAGATGTACAGTATTACGTGTCTACTATTTCTATTTCTGTTGTGTCATACGGATATGATGGAATAGAATGCTTAGCACAAAAGGTGTGGGAAATTTCCAAAATATCATTCTACATTAGCTCTACATGCTAAAAGAAAAGTAAGCATTAGCTCCAAATCCCTTATATATTTATTCTAAGAAACCTGCCTTAAGTCATTGCTTGAATGTGTATATTAATACTGTAGTTTTTTAGTTCTCCCTAGGGTGTAAATAAATACTGTGCTATTGGAAGGATCCTTAGGTCACTGAAAATAATTAACAAAAAGTAACACAACTAGACAGACGTTTGCGTGTACTTTTCTTTAGGACGGGAAAAATTCAGGTCTGTCGTACTGGCAAGTTTTGTTTTTAGTACATGTGTCAAGCATATTTTTTGTTGGCATTTCCACCGTAATTTTTAAATTCTTGTGAATTCATACTGTACTGTATCTTAATTGTATTGACTTTTGAAAAGGAAATAGGCTTTAAATATATGTAATACTTACTAGCCACGTTCAGGTGATTACTGTTGGGAAATCAGGACGGTAGACAGGCTTTAGAGTTAGTGCCATGGTTCAGGGTTCACTTAGTTGTAGCTCGCCTGAATATTCTTTGATTGACTTGTTTTATAATGACAGCCTGTTTGAAATGAGAAATTATTGAAATCAGGCATTAGATAGTTGGTTATTGTGATTGAGGTATGATAATTATTCATAATATGGTTTGAAATAATCCTGTAGAAGGTATAATGTGAATATACACAAACGAATAAACACAAACCTTTGAAAAAATGGAAATTGCAATGGAAGAAAACAAAATGGCTACTGTATACAGCCCAACCAACACACATTTTATTCTCCCACATACCTAAACCTAAAACAAAAGGCAGAGGAAATCATATTGCAGAGAAAAGTGAGTAAAAAACCCACAAATTCCCAGAAGACCATATACAGTATAGTTGCTATTAGCTGGACGTGGATTGTATTTGTGAAACTTTGTTCATCATTTCACCATTAATATTTAAGTGCTCTGTCTAAAGGCATGTTCTTGGCTTTAATTTATCTTCTATCATAACTTTTTCTTTGATCGTTGTGTTTAGTTATTGATTTTATTATACTGCATCTATCAATATATTAATAATCTGAATCTGAGGTTGGCTTTACATTTTGAAACCTTTTTGATAATCAATTTATAATTCTTTCTTATTTTTATTTTCAGGTCATGGAATATTTTTACAAGATGTAACAAGGAAGGAAAAAGGAAGGAAACGTTTTCAATACTGGTATTCAATGCAATATAGATTACTGGAAATTTGTACGATTATGCAATTTGAAATGCAAGAACAAACTTCCTTTATCTTAATAGATAGCAGGTTTGTTCTTGTTGCAAAATATTGAATTACTGTACATCACTGAAGATGCAATTTACACCCTTTCTTTCCATCTGTTTGCAACCTTGAATTAAGAGACAAAAATGGGAGAGCTGAAGGTATGGGTTGATGGTCTGCAGCGGATTGTATCTGGAATCAATGACAAAACCACGTGCCAGGATGTTATAATTGCATTAGCGCACTTCATGCGGCAAACTGGACGGTACACGCTTGTTGAAAAATCATCCAGTCATGAACGACCCCTGGAACCACATGAAAACCCTTTGAGGATTATGTCGCGATGGAGTGGTGGAAGTAATCGTTTTATTATGAAAAGAACTGGTGATGTAAAAAATGGTGCTGAAAAAAGCGCAGGTAAACGAAAGCCCTTTAGACTCTGTGAGAAACACCGGTCGATGGAAAATTTAACACGACCGAAGGAAACGACGGTCAAAAGAGGAAATACGTTTAGTGGATCCTGGAACAGTCAGGTTTTGAGTAAAAAAGACATTGCCACATCAGAAAGCAAACCTTCTGCCATTGATCTTGAGAAACTCTGGGAACTTGTGAGAGAGCAGGAACAAATCTTAGAGGAGCAGTATGAAGATATGGAAGACTTAGATATTGATATCGAAGAATTATTGCCATATGAAAGTGATCCACCTACGATTGAGGATATTGAAGATCAGATCATCCAATATGAACGCACACTTAAAAAGAATGAGGCACGTTTAGAAGAGGAAGAGTTCTGGGAGGATGAGCTGGAGATGGAGGAAGACGAGAAAAACAGCCTCATTGAAAAGTTGAATAAAACCAAAGAAGAAATCATAGAATGTGAGAGAGAAATTAAGAACAATAAACAAGAAATAAAACAATTAATGAAACTGTTAAAAGCAGAAAAAGACTTGGTGGACATAAAACAGCTGGATGATAATAATATGAAAATAGAGGCAGAGAAAAGGGAATTGCATGAGGAGCTTGAAGCGCAGGATTTTGAAAGTGCTGAGTATGAGCAGGAACTTGAGGAACTCAATGAAGAGTTGAAATTATTAGAAGTTGAGTTCAAGAGAAAGATTGAAGAGGAATTAAAACTACAAAGAGATTTAGAAGAATTAGAGAAACAAACACCAGCTGAAAAATCTGAAGAGGACCAGAAGACAGATGACAAGACTGATGACGAACCAGCAATTCCGATCAAACCACAGAAGTCGTCAAGCAATCCAATTGAATGTAAGTTAGAAATTTTATAGATTGTGAAAAAGCCCTTTTAATTTCAATTATTCACGATTATGTCAAATGTCAGGGCATAAACAAACTACGCCGTATGTTTTGTCTGCATTTTATTAACAGTTTTATGAACTTTTTATAAATTGGTTTTAAATTCAACAACTGTTATATAAAAATGCAGATAGTTACAGTATTTATTACTTTGGACAAGGCAATGTTTTTAAGTCTGTTTACTGTGGTGATCTATTTTCAATCCTTATTTGAATTGTTTTGATTTCTTGTTCTTGTTTTTTTTTTGTGGAAATGACGTACATAAATTGAATTGAAATATGCTGTAATTCTGTTAGCCAACATGGTTTGACTTTTGACATAGATGTACAATTGTAACTATAGAGGGCTTATTGAATCCTTGAAACATAATTTACTTACTTCAGCACCTATCATCATCTTCCTACCCTATCATTTAATATTGAGGATTTTTTAAATTGTGATGGCCTTCAATATCAATTAACTCTATTTTTCAATATAACACACATCTATGTTATAAATTTTCAGTTCTACGTGGAGGAGTTTTGCGACGTCTCAAAGGGAGCCCCCGTGAGTTAAGTGTTAGCCAAGATGAGCCGGAGGGTGTGTTTGTGTAAAAGGTAGGCGAATAACAAACATTTGTTAAAATTTTAACTCTATCACTTGTTTATCATATTAATTTATTTATCAAACACTTTACATAGTGTATTAAGCTCGCCAGCTAAAACAAACAGGGCTAAAGGAAATTGAACTGCCTGATAATATGCTACCATACAATCAAGGTATTCTGGGGATCTTAGATTAGTCTTAATATTCAACCATTTTGGTAATATTAGGACTGGCAGCATAAGAAGTGGTTAATAGCTTGCTTTATAAACTCTCTTGGAAAAATAATTAGGGAGGGAGGACTTTTTTAGTCAAGCCAGTTTAGCAGTGGTCTAAATCAATCATATTGAACATTTTAATTAAGATAATAGTATTAACAATTAAGTACCACTTTTTGTCCAATATTTGTTGCTTTTGTTAATCCTTGCCTCCTTAGATTTACACAGTTTTATTCTGTATTGTGAGTTTTGGTTTTTTAGTTTTTATTTTACTGTGTGTACAAATTGTTGTGATTTTTTATAAAAGGCTTAATAAAAAATGAATGAATTATTTATTCCAACTTTCAATACATTAGAAACATCTTCCTCTAAGTGGTTGGATAAGGCATTAGTTGTATATTTACAAAATTAAATTTAAAATATTTTGTCATGGGATTCTGACAAGTGATGGGGTGATAATATAAAGATTTTTTTATGATGCCTGACAGTATGAATATTTCATTTTTATTTCCAGATGCATCTTAGTGAGTCCTTACCTGTCTTTTCTAATTCATGATGCATGTACAGTAACTGTTCTCCACCACCAAACAGCTTTCAATACTTTGAATTGTAGAATACAAATTTTTTAAGGTTTGCTTGAAAATATAGTTGTGTTTTTCAAAAAAAAGCCATGTTATTTACTTCCAAATATTGTCTTTTTAGTCTTTGCAAATTAATGTTTAAATTTACAGAATCAATTTATATTTGATATTTATCTCATATACTGAACCTAATGAACTTTGCTACATATATGAAAATTTTCATTATTAGAAGATGGAATTTCAATATTACGTCTTGTACATCTTTGAGAAAATTGGTTGTATAAATCTTCCAGCATGGTGCCCCTTCCTACACGTCTTCAATTTATGGCCACACTGCTTCATGTTGAAGGCTACGCTTTGTGTGTATAGCAATAACTCTTGATTCTGTGCATTTGCATAGCAAAGACAGTACAGTATATTCGGAGGAAACAAAAACTCTTGTTGATTTCCATTTATTTTAAATAAAGTTAATACTTGTTGATAGTTAATACGCAATTTTAAGGTTTTTTCTAGGTGCTGTACTTGTTCCATTGCTAATGCCAATGGTTTCATATATTTTATCCTCTTTTTATCAGATTTACTGTAAAAAATTGAAAGTTTGTAATAGAAAAGTCAACACATTTTAAGCATTATTATCAGGTTGATAAGGTGTTTAATTTACCATATTTGGTAGGCCTATACCATTAAAGCAAAATAGCAATCAGAAGGTTTTCCATTCTGGTGAATTATGGTAGTTAATAAATGTGGCCCCGAAAAAATATCGATGTTAAATGATCATTGTTCTATTCTTTTTAATAACCTTGCAACTCACAGTTTTCAAAGACATACAATTTGTGCAATATACTACAGTGTTGAAATGAGAGCATGTGTTTTATCATGGTTTTATCTCCTGCCTAAAAATATGAATTCAAAGCAGATGTTAAAATTGTATGAATAAATTTAAATTGGAAGCAGTTTAATGAAAACCAAGTAGTTTAGCTTTTGAATATGATGTCAAACCTCCCCCTTGCTGAGTTCAAAATGCCTGAGTGGGTTATTGTAAGCACATGGTTTTAGAAGAAGGCTCTGGTGTTGTAAACAAACTGCAAAACTGAAATAATATCCATAATTTTTATAAATGACAATCTAGTTGTTTTATGCCTTCACTCCTCGTCACATACCACCCTCCCTCATCCCACCTTGTATTATGACTTATTGTAATATTTAAATAATTACCGGAAACAACATTTCCGAATATAAGATTATGGTGGTAATACTCTTTTTTTTTTGCAATGTCTTTCTAACAATGCAAATGTATATTATGAATGTCAATCAGTCAATCACCTATCAATCAACGATATGATCCAGACTTTGATACTAATGTTATTTGTTCTATTATTTTTGTTATATTTTATTTTATTTAGCTCACAACATGCAATAAACTATAAGGTGTAGGAAATCAGGTGAAAGTACACAAATTCAATTACCAACTTAAGAAAGTTGGAAAATATCACCTTGGTTCAATTAAGGCCAGCTGTCTTGCTGTTATAGAAATATTTTTAAGCCTTCCAAGTTTCCACACAATGGTGAGGTTTCTGGTAATGTGCCAACATACATAAATATATAATAACAAGAATACCACTTAACATGTGAAATAAATTTAGAAAGCTCTGCCTACACCCTAAAGTTCTATGTTGAAAAATGTATGTGATTTCATATAATGGGTGTGATGATATCATATTACATTGATGGGCAAATCACTATCGTTTTTGTAACATACAACTTGTGTGTGAACTCACTTTAGGATGCTTCAAAAGCAATTCCTCCTGAATTTGATAAGTGTAACCTTCATTTAAAATGTTTGTTTTAAGAGAACTTATTTTCAGGGATGTATTTATTATGTAGTTTACTTTAGATATAAGCTATAAATTAGTTTTGTAAAATTAATATATTATTAAGAATGGTTATGGTTTATTATAATCTGACAGAAGGTTATTTTTAATTACTAAATATTTGTGCCTTTTAAAATGATTTATTTTAACTTTGTCCACACTTTCAAATTGGTGTAGAAATTACATATTTAGACATATAATGGGAAAAACACAGATACTTGTTTAAGCCTTTGCACACTATCAATATTTATGTCACAGATACTTTTGATATTGATAGTGAGTGGCATTATCATGCCCATATTTGGGCAACATAGAAAATTTGATTGTGTGGACATAGCTGTACAGATGTCAACTAAGTTAATTATGTTCACCTGCTGCATCCTGTTACTGTAGACTTGCATGCACAGGTGTTTAATTGACAACTATTAATGTAAACTGATTTGAAAATTAATTTAGACTCTGTAAACCAAAACTTTAACTTACTTTGCTACGACTCGAACCGCATTGCCTGACGAAGATCCGATGATTGGTTCAAAACATAGAAAAGTAAGTTGAAGTTTTGGTTTACTCTAAGCGAATTTTCAAATCAGTATACATAAATAGAAACCAAATGAAGTTATTTGAACAATTGTAAATGTAAATGTACTCATCATTGTCATTCTTGGTGGTCGTTATTAGTCTATAATGTGATAACATGGTATGTTACCATCATAGTAAGAGGGCCACCATCAGTAGTCCAACTTCCCGTTTGTATTGTTATTTGAAGAATTTGTTTCATGTAAATCATTTGACATTTAATAATGTTGATAATCATTAACCATTTAAGTACTACCATCCACCACTATATATTTTGCTTCAGCGTATCAAAAATAGTCTTGGCATCTGGAGGATGTATATTTTACCCCACCTCTTTAATTATCAATGTATAATAATATTCTACCCATCTGCAATTGGTATGTTTATAATTAAGTTAATTCCTATATTATTACTACTGTACAGTAGTATGTACTGTAAATTGTTTCTCCTATTTGGTTTTGTACAGTCTAGATCATTTTTCTAGATTCTTAATTTGTATGGTTTCTGATGTAAAACTAAACTAAACAATACTTCCAAGTATCCTATTGTTAGCCTTCTTAAACCCACCTTCACTGAAGAGATTTTCAAAAAATGTTGCTATAAGAGAAATCATTCTATATTTTGTGTAAAATATAAAACAGTGTTTGCCATTAAGTTGTAAATATTAGTTATTAATATTCATGATGTGAATATTCATTAGATGTAAACTTCCTGTCAGTTGTTTAATGTCACTGTAATTGTAAGTAATTATCCTGTACATTTATTTTAAGATGAATGCTCACATATTTTAATCAATAAGTAATCCTGATACAAATATATTATGACAACAAAGTTGATCAATTTCATTTGTGATTCTTTATTTGTTTTGAATCCTGTATGATAAGAACAATACAGTACCTCCCCCCCCCCTTAGTAATTATGCAATGAACATTAATAATTGCCAGTAAGTATGCAGTATACATGATTGATAAAAATTATAAATATGAAAGATTGATATAAAAGCATTGAAACACATGATTGCAATACATAATTAAAACACATGATTGAAATCCATGAATACAGTAGTGCAATTTGATAAGCAAGTTGATTTGAGAATAACTCCAGTTTGCTCAGTAGTGAATGTCACATCCATATAAAAATGTCACGATAATGTAGGAAGATTTCTGCAACAGGTAGGTATGTTTTCCTATTAGCAAAACAAGTTGTCATGCTCCTTATAGTGGTAAATGTCATGTCTGTTTAAAAAGTGTCATAATTGGTGTTTCCGCATCTGGTACTTGTTTACCTCTTCAGCAAACAAAGGTGTCATTCTCCTCAGCGGTAAATGTCGCATCCGAATTAAAATGTCATAATTGTTGGTGTTCACAATTTGCTGCTAATATTTTCTGTGACAAATTTCATATTTGTCGCTTTTAAGTGGCTGTTCCAACAATTTTATTTTCACTGTGTATATCAGCAATTTGGTTGTCATTTCAATTGCCTGGGCCCACGTCAGCAATTTTGATGTCATTTAAATTGCCTGGGCCCGCATCAGTAATCTTGTCGATTCTGTTGGCTGTGCCTACTTCAGCAATATTGGTTGTCACTTATGTTAATGTGATTTTCATTAAGGTCAAGATTAATCTGTAAGAAAATCCATTAACTATAATTTAGCATTAGGACAATTTATACAAACATAATTAAATAAATAATTATCATTTATTACAATAATTATTACAGTTTCAAATCAAATACAAAACAACATTTTAATTTTTCAATTTTATTTATTGTCACGTTATAGGTATTCATTTTATATAAAATTGATAGCTGTCTCCATGCCAGTTTTAAGTCAAATAATGCTAACCCCTAAAATAATTTTAAAAAATAGTATACAAATATTTACTGGGTTGATGGGCATTATAGCCCAGGGTGATCTGGGGGCTGTACTATGTCCCTAGACCACTACATAGATTGAAGGAATTAGAGGGCATGGCTGGAACAATTGCCTGATTTTAAACACATTAAATGCCTGGAATCTATGTAGTCAGTAAATATTGTAATAATATAACAAAGCTGCACTGTCAGTTGTCCTAAAGCCTACAATGGGTATGAGTAAAAAGTAGAATTTGCTGAAATTTGCGCAGAGGATATAAGGAGCATGCGAGCATAAATGATTTAAGTGATAACCATTAATATTTTTACCTTGCTTGGTTCTGAATGTTTTCCTCCAGGATGTTGTCTAGTTGGCACAGGTGTTATGCTGAAAGTACCAACCAACTAATGCGAGAACCCTTGCAGGAACCGAAGCGTGATTAAGAGATGTTATAACGTTGAACGTCATTAAAGGGGCCCACCACACCAACCATTAATAGGTTAAAGAGTAATAGATAAATAGAAAAAGAGGTAAGAAAAGATAGAGAAGGGGTTTTTTTTTTTTTTTTTTTTAAATACATATATACACATTTGTTACAGCTGATAAATATTGCACAATCAATTTATATTAATTAATATGATGAAATTAATGAATGAATTTTTAATGAAATATATATTTTTTTTTTTTAAGTAGAGGGTACAGTACATGACTTTCATTGCCAAATCTGGTTAGTGGCCAGGTGGTGTTATACAGCACCATGAGGCACCAAGCACGTGTTTTATCACATCGGCAGAACACCTCTATCTAGTTGTCAAAATATCGGCAGGGCACAGTGAGGCAGCATATGTTCTTTTAAACCAGGTAAGCACAGTGATGTATCTAGAAGATGTTAAACCGGCACGGCACAGTGAGGCATAGCACGTTGTGTTACACTGGTAGGTACAGTGGGGCATGCCGCAAGTTGGAATGACAGCGCTGCAGGTAGCTAGCACATGATGTTAAAATGGCAGGGCACAGAGGTATCTAGCACATGATGTTAAAATGTCAGGGCACAAAAGTATCTAGCACATAATGTTAAAATGGCAGGGCACAATGTGGTATTAAGCACATGATGTTAAAATTGCAAGGCACAGAGGTATCTAGCACATGATGTTTAAAATTGCAAGGGACAGAGGTATTTAGTATATGATGTTAAAATGACAGGGCACAGTGAGGTGTCCAGCACATGGTGTTAAAATTGCAAGGCACGATGTTAAAATTGTAAGACACAGAGGTATTTAGTACATGATGTTAAAATGGCATGGCACACTGAGGTATCTAGCATATGATGTTAAAATGGCAGGGCACAGTGAGGTATATGGTACATGATGTTAAAATGGCAGGGCACAGTGAGGTATATAGCACATGATGTTAAAATGGCAGGGCACAGTGAGGTATATAGCACATGATGTTAAAATGGTAGGGCACAGTGAGGTACAGTATATGGTACATGATGTTAAAATGGCAGGGCACAGTGAGGTATATAGCACATGATGTTAAAATGGCAGGCCACAGTGAGGTATATGGTACATGATGTTAAAATGGCAAGGCAGAGTGAGGTATATAGCACATGATGTTAAAATGGCAGGGCACAGTGAGGTACAGTATATGGTACATGATGTTAAAATGGCAGGGCACAGTGAGGTAGGTATATAGCACATGAAGTTAAAATGGCAGGGCACAGCGAGGTATATAATACATGATGTTATAATGGCAGGGCACAGTGAGGTATATAGCACATGATGTTAAAATAGCAGAACACAGTGAGGTATATGGCACATGATGTTAAAATGGCATGGCACAGTGAGGTATATGGTACATGATGTTAAAATGGCAGGGCACAGTGAGGTATATGGTACATGATGTTAAAAAACTGGGCACAGTGAGGTATATAGCACATGATGTTAAAATGGCAGGGCACAGCGAGGTATCTAGCACATGATGTTAAAATAGCAGGGCAAAGTGAGGTATCTAGCACATGATGTTAAAATGGCAGGGCACAGTCAGGTATATGGTACATGATGTTAAAATGGCAGGGCACAGTCAGGTATATAGCACATGATGTTAAAATGGCAGGGCACAGTCAGGTATATAGCACATGATGTTAAAATGGCAGGGCACAGTCAGGTATACAGCACATGATGTTAAAATGGCAGGGCACAGTCAGGTATATAGAACATGATGTTAAAATGGCAGGGCACAGTCAGGTGTATAGTACATGATGTTAAAAAACAGGGCACAGTGAGGTATATAGCACATGATGTTAAAATGGCAGGGCACAGCGAGGTATCTAGCACATGATGTTAAAATAGCAGGGCAAAGTGAGGTATCTAGCACATGATGTTAAAATGGCAGGGCACAGCGAGATCTAGCACATAATATTAAAATGGCAGGGCACAGCGCGGTATCTAGAACATGGTGTTAACATGGCAGGGCACAGCGAGGTATCTAGCACATGGTGTTAACATGGCAGGGCACAGCGAGGTACATAGTACATGGGGTTAACATGGCAGGGCACAGTCAAGTCTACATGGTGTTAACATGGCAGGGCACAGTCAGGTATGTAGCACATGATGTTAAAATGACAGGGCACAGTGAGTCATAGCACAAGTTGGAATGGCAGAGCACAGTGAGGTACCTTTTTTTTTGGCCCCTTTCACACTGCCAAGAAAAGGCCAAAAAATGAAACTACCAGATCTGTTAGTACTAGTAAGGCCAGAGAAAGTCCTTTCACGCTTGAGGAAAATCCAAAGGTTTAATGTATCATATAGGAATTACTAGGAAAAAGCCAGAGCAAGTGCCTTTTAAATAACAGGCTGCAATCTAAATTTTATTTTTAAATCCCAAAGGTGGAACATATGGCAAAATTTGTTTAAATTTATACATATGAAAAGGGGGTTAAACTCTACAAATAGTCTCATTAAATGCCCTGTCTATACAAAAATATGAGGTGAAAGTATAGGGTTCCCATATCAACTGTTGGTCATTTATAGACTTATTGTTCAGAACATGCATGTTTCTAACCCTAAATGTAACATTTTCTCCACATCTGATAGGAAATACTACATTTGACCATTGACCCTTTCTTTGCAGGATTTCCATAACTCCGTGACTACAGTCCGTAGAGAATTGGCTTTGGTCTGAAACCCATCAGATTTACATGTTTCCATTCACTGCAATGAAGAATTTTGTGCAAGTCACCAGAGCCCCCGTTCCTGATCTTTGACCAAACAGGTACGCTTTGCAGTTTCATGTAACTCCATAACATGGTCATAGAAACTTGATTTTGGTGTCAAATTGTAGAAAGAATATGTTTGTATTTACTATAGTGGAGAAGTTTATCAGAAAATGTCCAGGTAACCCCCTTTCTAAACTATGACCCAGTTAGTCTGACATTTTCTTGTAGCCTCATAACTACTGGTCAGAGAAATCTTATATCATCCAGAAGACATTTCTATCAACTTCGTAGATGAGTAATTTAGAACTTCATCAGGTAAGGTAATAAGAAACAAAAGGCATTAAGAAATCGTCGCTCACATCACCAACTAACACAATTAAATTAGATTGTGCTAGTTCGTGAAATCACAAAAGTGCGTTAAAATACGCGCAGTTGTTTTTACAGACTTTTTGTGTGTTAAAGAATACAAAATTGCTTGAAAACCAATACGCGCTCGTTTTGATGTGCTACTGTGATTTCACGAACTAACACAATCTACTTTGATTGTGTTTGTTTGTGATGTGAGCGACGAAATGAGTACACATTATGTTGTGGAAGAAGGATGTCCCACTCTAGCACTAACTTAGAGGGAATGATGGAAACCTAGATGAGATCTAAACTACAGAAGTTAAAAATTAAAATTCAATAATAATCTTAATCTGAAACCTGCTGCCTATGTTGACCATTGATTGATAAATTCACATCGACGACACCAATCTTGAAGGCTTCTGTAACTCTTGCAATGAATGTATGTAGTTGGTGTTGCAGGCTTGAATGTAGTGTAGACATTGGTGATGCCTTTACCAGATATTCAGTGTGCATGATCCATTCAGTAGCAACTTCAATTGGGCTGTTGAGGTAGTGCTTCAGCATGACCATTGAGTTTTCTGACAACATAATTTGTATGCTTTTCACCACTTTCTTGCGTACTTCAGTTCTTTAATCAGGATAGACATTCTTCAAACATGGTGGCATACTACAATTCTGCTCGTTCCTTGAAAAACTGTGGGATGATGTATCTTCCTGCTGTCTTCATCTTCAACTTCAGCAAAGCCTGATTTTGGTGCTATTTATTTCACCTTCTTTCTCAGCTCTTTAGTGCCCTTTACAGTAAGATGTTTTCTTTATTGATGCATCTTCAGCAGCAGTGACTTGGATGACAACTGGTAGGTGTTGAGTTCCGCCCAGTAAAAGTTTCTTACATGGTTAACTGTGGGATGTGGATGGTTTAGGGATGAAGAAAATTTGACTGGTGTCCAACCAATCATTCATTTAATGCTTCCCTATTTTGTTGGTCATCTTGTACCTGATCCATCGGGCGCTGTCGCTGTTGAAGCCATTTGACACTTAATCCCTCACATTGTATGTAGCTCATCATCTGAATTTTTATTATAATTATTGTTTTTGCTCCTTATATGTATACTGTAGTAATTATTGTTGTAAAATTTTTTAATCATGAATGTTTTATTATACTTTAACAAATATTTTATGACTGTTTCTGTAATGTATTGTATTTATCTACTCTGTTTTTGGCATTGGGTAAAATGAAATAAATAAAAATAAATAGGTGAATAAATGATGAGAACTACGGGTTTACTACAGCACTGGCTAGTAGATTGTGTAATTACCCTACTACAATTGGTAGTTTCCACTGTATTTGTAAATACAAGTATTTCATTTCCTCGTTATTTTCCTCTCTATTTTCCCTTAGGACTGTTTCTCCCACCCAGAATTTCCACTCATGCCTTAAATAAAACATTAAGGATTANNNNATAACTTATAATTTAATCATTTTTAGTGGGAAAATATAAAAAACAATAACATTGCAATTCACACTTTAGGCATTATTATTGATATTATTATCATTATCATTATTATTATTATATTATTATTATTATTATTATTATTATTATTATTATTTCTAAGTATTAGATATGTTCCATATCATTATATAATATTTTGTTACGTCATGTATTGAATTATGATATTTTTAAGATTAAATAACTATGAAGAAGAAATACATGGTAAATGTTTGTGCTTTTATGGGCCACCCTCTCAAAATAAATATAAACAAAAAATGTATTGTACAATTAGTGTAATGTTAAAATAAAAAGAAATTATGTATGTCTTTTTTAACTAATTACTTCTATTATTTTCTATATAGTACTATTTAGTTTTTGAACTATGAAAGTAAGTTGTTTCCATTTAGCTTTGCATAACTTATTTCCATGTTATAGTATAATTATATTGCCTTAACAACAAGAAATAAATTAATATAGAGAGGAAATAATATAAACCTAGTTTTGTGTAGTACTACCCTCTCGAATTATAGTTGCAATAATTGCTTTTAAATTTATTGTAGAGCAAAGATTAAATTAAATTATGTAACCCATGATGGTTTTATTTAATTTGGAGGAGGGGGGAATTTGTCCTAGGGAAACAAACCATTGGGAAAAATATCATAGTAGAAAATAGCCACAGGGATGAAGTCCAGGGAAAAATATTTGGGGAGGGGTGAGGTGAGTAGACTAGCCATCTAAACTACTCATCAATGAAGTGTATAGAAATGTTAGTGTGTACTAAATGTTATGGAATAGCTTCTGAATGATATAACATTTGATGAGTAATTAGGTGCTATGAAAATGCAGAGTACATAGATCATTTGTTAGAAAGGAGACTTTAGCTGGTCATGTTCTGATTCGCCTCTCTATTAAAGTGAATAGCAACATATACCTTCCTGACAATTTGAGACTAAAATCAGGTCTGTATGACCAGTTGTTATGGAGTTACATTAAAATTGCAGAGTGACCTGCTGGGTCAAAGATCAGTAAGAGGTCTCAGATGACTTTTGCACAATTCCCCATTACAGTCAATGGAACATGCATCTGAAAGATTTGAGCTCAAAACCAAGTCTCTACGGACAGTAGTCGCAGAGATATGGAAATCCTGCAAAAATAGAGTCAAAGGCCAAATGAGGCACTTCCAGTCATCTGTGGAGCGAAGGTTACATTTGAGCAAATTGAAACATGCATGTTCTGTACATTTTTTTTTTAAGCAACTCTCTATTGTGACTGGCAGTGTAAGGGAACCCTATACAGTATTGTTATAACATACTGTAATTTGCACAATTAAGCTGATTTGCATATAAACAGGGCATCTGACCAAGGTGTGATATCAAGAAATTGTGACATCCTTCATCATAATAATGTGTTGATTTTTTTGGTTATACTTTAAAATTTTGATTGCCTAGTTTAATCACCCTTCAACTATCAATCTCTAGCAAAATGTCAAAGCAAGTATTTTCACTCTTCCTGAAAAGCTACAATATTGAGCCTATCATATCTAGCAACATGTAAATGTTAATTCTTCTTCAGGTAAGGCAAATAATGCACCTATAAAGGTATCAAATCTATAGAAGAAGTTCAGTCAGAGAAAATTATTTTCCCTACAACTAGCTAGAGGCCTCTAGAAAAGGCAATAGAGAATGTCAGTACATTTAAACCCCAAACAATAATAGGCTGCAGAATTAGGTTTTGAAAAATTCGGCAAAAAACTGAAGTGTGTGCCTTTTAAACCTCTAATAAAAGGTCATGAAATGTGCCTTAAAGTGCCAGCAACATGCGGAGAATGGTCCTTTAAAATTTTAGTCAACAGGCTTGAGAATGTGCCTTTAAACCGCTGTTAAAAGCCCAGAAAATGTACTGTACCTTAAAACCTCTAACAAAAGCCTAGAGAATGTACTTTTAAAACCTCAAGCAAAAGGCTGGAGCATATGCCTAATCCCTGGCAAAGGCCAGAGAATATGTCTTTAGACCTCTAGCAAAAGGGCAGAAAATGTGCTTTTAATATCTCCAGCAAGAGGCCAGAAAATGTATTTTTAATATCTCAAGCAAAAGGCAAGAGAATGAATGTGCTTTTAATACCTCCAACAAAATGCCAGAGAATGTGCTTTTAATACCTCCAAAAGGCCAGAGAATTGATTTTTATACCTTTAACAAGGCCAGAGAATGTGCTTTTAATATGTCCAGCAAAAGGCCAGAGAAGCGTGTGTTTAATACCTCCAGCAAAATGCTAGAGAATGTGCTTTTAATACCTCCAAAAGGCCAGAGAATTGGATTTTTATACCTTTAACAAGGCCAGAGAAGCATGTGCGTTTAATACCTCCAGCAAAATGCCAGAGAATGTGCTTTTAATACCTCCAAAAGGCCAGAGAATTGGATTTTTATACCTTTAACAAGGCCAGAGAAGAATGTGCGTTTAATACCTCCAGCAAAATGCCAGAGAATGTGCTTTTAATACCTCCAGCAAAAGGACAGAGAATGTGCTTTTAATATACCTCCAGCAAAAGGCCAAAGAAGTTGCTTTTAATACCCCAACAAAACGTCAGAGTATTTTCCTCTAAAACATACAGGAAAAGGCCAGATATGGCATTTTTATCCTCTAGCAAAAGACCAGGGAATTTTCCTCTAAAACATTTAGAAAAAGGCCAGATAATGTGCCTTTAACCCCTACAGCAAAAGGCCAGAGCATGTGCTTTTAAAACCTCCAACAAAAGGTCAGAGAATTTTCCTCTATTAAAACATCCAGCAAAAGGCCAGATAATTATGCTTTTTAAACTTCCAGCAAAAGGCCAGAGAATTTTCCTCTAAAATATCTAGCAAAAGGCCAGATAATTGTGTTTTTTGAAACATCAGCAAAAAGGTCAGAGAATTTTCCTCAAAACATCCAACAAAGGCTAGAGAATGTACTTTAAAAATCATTTTTAAAAAGCTAGAGAATGTACCTTTAAAACCTCCAGCAAAAAGCTAGAAAATATGTGTTTTTAAAACCTAGGAAAAGCATGTACTGTACCTTACTTTAAAAGCAATTGATTTACATATTTTAGTTTAAAATAATTATATGTTACTATTATAAATAAACATTTCAAGATTTAAATATATTATATATCTGTATATCAACTACCAAAACATAATTATTGTTAGTTATTTAAAATACTCTGCCAGTCGCAAATATAACACAAAATTAAGAATGAATTTAGTGAAAGAGAAAAGAATGTAAAATAGAATAGATTAGAATATATGAATACAAAAGATAGAAGAGGAGGTTTGAATCCTACAAAATGGTGGTGGTGTTGGTGGTATTGGGCCCCTTACATTCACCTTGCAAAGCGTACGGAATTACTCCGTACGCTTATTGTTGCTGGCCTTTTGTGGCCCACGCTTCTTGGTTCCACACAGCTTTTTTCCATGGATTGATTGGTTGAATTTTTCCATGGTGGTTGTTTCGTTTTTGGTGGTCTTATGTCGAGGCTGCTTAGTTTGAGGTGGAAGCTGAGTAACTGTTGGTAGTGTTGTAAGCTTTGTTGCAGCTAAGCTGTGGACGACGTTGCTTGGGCCTAAGCTGTTGACCTTGATTGGTGGTAGGTTCTGGATGCGGATTGGTATATTCACAAAGCCATTTGGTGGGCCAATGTGGCATTGTTGACTTACAGACTTACATGGTGTGGTCTTGGATTTCTGAGCACATTTCTTGTTAGAAACTTTTTTAAGCTTCTTTGCTTTGCAGTTGTTGATGGCAGATAAGATAGAATTTCCAAGTTTCACTTCACGATCGCCTGTATGTACAAAGGTCTTTCCCTTGTTCTGGTCAAAAATTAAAACTCTGTTGTTTGTTTTGATCTCTCCATTCTCTAGGTGTTCAAGTGTCATGACTTGGGATGGTTTTCTGCTTAACTGTTGGAAGCTCTCCATTGACTCGATGTCTCTAGCTATCTCGGTTTTTCGCCTGTTAAGTCGGTAGATTATGCCATGGTTAAGAGCATGGTTGCGCAGGAGAACAGCACGATGGAGGTTGCTGTCTTCTGGGAAGGACCATTCACTGTCAAAGAAGCAGTCAAAGTCCAAGCGATCCATCATACGCTGAAGAGAGTCCTCAGTGATGTCACGGAACTTCTGAACCTTCTCTCTCACCTAGCAGAAATATAGTTTGATGATTTAGATTCCATTGTTTTTAGTGTATAAATATTAAAATTATTTTTTTTTTCTTCCTTGTCAATGCTCTATTATTATTAATACATTTCATAACTTCTTTATATTCATATTATTAATAGTTATCACATATTTTATGTTTCTCTAGTAATTTTAATGGAAAATTGTCAACAATGAAAAAACTTTTTAATGCCAAAGTAAATGTTTCTACCTTTGCTTCAGTAACTGCCTGAATCTGTGGCAAGCATTTTTTGCTAAGAGACAGAAAGTCAACATGCTCCTCCTCACTTTCCTCCTCATACTGAATTTCAGGTGAGTTGTTGATTCGTCCTAGTGAATGAAAATTATAGAGTAAATAACAAAATCAAATAAATAATATGTAGTAAATGTTGACTTGTTTCTTATGTTTCGTTATAATGTTCTATCTTTTTGAAAATTATATATTTGAATTCATTGGTGTGATTATTATGCTGGTTAATTATTATTTAATAGATATTGCAAACGTACCGGTGTTACTGTCAGATGATTTATTCGAGATTGGTGGCAGCAGTCGTTTAGTTGACAGATTCAATTCCAGTTCAGAAACCGATGGAAGGTTCAACTGAGCACGTGGCAACTGTAATGAAATCAAATTTAAGTAAAATTAATATCAGAGTTTTTCTTTTGTATTTCTTAAATTCAAATTTCCAAACACATAGAAGTAATATTATACCACAACGTTAAATTTAAAATTGTGTATCCAGATTCTGATCCTGATATAGTTCTTTATTAACTATGATTTATACAAACCTGATGAACATATTCAATTTGAAGTGGACTTAACAAAAAATGTTTTTATTATCAATATTAAAAAAAAATTATAAATGCCTGAAAATTTTCATGCTGATATTAATGTGATTTGTTTGTTGTTATTGATTACTGAGTAAATTGATAATTGTTGCCTTTTATCTATGGACCTTTCCTGCTCCTTGGATATTGTTGCTAACGGCCAAAAAAATATAGCGTAAACATTATTATGTAAACACATGCATTCATGGGACGTGGAATGCTCCATTCAGATTCGCCAGCATCAACAATCTGTGCTATGATAGCTCCATCCACTTTGTCACCTTTTGAATTTTTCAGTTAGTTATGATACATAGGCTTACAGTATATTTATTGCTACTAATAGATTAATAATTATTATAAATGAGGAGATGTCACATAAATGGAAGTTGTATTACTGTAATACTTGCGTATAAGACAAGGCTTAAAACAGCAAATTACGAGGGGGTCGTCTTGTATGCGCAACATACAAATATTAGATTTTTAAAATTATGTTCATCTTATGTGCGGATCATCCATAACATGCGAATTTACTACTGCAATGAACCTACTAAATGTTATTATGAATGAATGCAATTTTAAATACTGGGAAATAAGATTTTGAATAACATGGTATTATTTTGAATATTAGCCTTACATTTGGCTCCGTGTTTAGCCAGCTAGATGCAGTATCAAAACGATAAAGAGCAGCAAAAAGTATGAATTTCAATGGTATACGCCCGAAATACTTGTCCAAAAACCTTCTTAAACTTGGGGTTCATCTTATATGCGAGTATATATGGTATTTTTTTACTTACCCTTTCAAGTTTGCGTCCATGCGCCTGCCTGGAATTGTTGTCCAGTGAACTGCATCTCCTGACGGGTACAGATGGTTTCAACAGTGCGGATGATGAGGCATCGTTAGTTGGTCGGGTGTCAATTTTGAGTAAGTCTAGTTCAGGTTGGTGGTGTTTTGACTCTCCATCATTGGCTGCGATTGCAGCTGGGGCACTGGATGACGGTTGGCCCTTTTTGGTGGAGGTCTTGTTCATGTATTGTGGAGTAATGATCTATAAGAATGAAGACATCAAATGAGCCAAAATGAAGTTAGTGAAATTGTTTATGTGATATCATTACTTATTTCTCATTATTTTCTGCTTATGTTTTTTGTAGTTTATATATTTAAAAAAAATTTAAATAAATGAATTGAATTGAGATTTATGTAAATGATTTGTATTTTGTGTGTAAATGCATGCAATTTAGCCTACAGGCATCAAGATGCCTTGTATTAATTAAAATTTAATTAAGGTAATTTATAATCATGCTGTACTAAAATAAATCATATATTTATGCAATCATAAATATAACAATTTTTTGCATTCTTATGTATTATTATTTTATTATATACAGTGTTATATCATTAAATAAGTTCTTGATATAATTTAATTAATGTTTTTAAATTGTTCAGTCATTTTTTGCTTAGTAAAACAGTTTATTCCTATGTTTTAAAATATGTTCATGAATAAATATATATACCAGATTACATAATTGTGAGAAAGTGTAGTAAAATTTGTATTTATTTCAAATGTTTGAAGATACTCACCTTTGGTGGTTGAAGTTCATGGTTTGTTGAAGGATCAAGTTGGATGTTCCTGTCCAGTCGAGTGACTTTCTTTCCTTGAGCAAACATCGGCAAAAGATGCTGGCGTTCCTTCAAGGGTGGCAGGAAGCTTGGGTTATACACAATGGGAAAGGTACTCTTCCTATTGATAGGGTATTTTCTGCCCTCGTTCTGTTTAGATGAAATTGACTCAACCACTTTGGCTGGGGGTGGAGTTGGAGGCTTAGTTGGAGGTGGGCTCGGTGATTTGTAAGTGCCAATATCCTTGTCGACTGATGCATCAGCAATTGAGACACCTTTGACAATCGGCGGAAGTACTGGTGATCGGAGTTTGCGTCCCCACCGTTGAGGAGTGTTTCTTCCACTCTTTGGTACCGAAGGTGGTCGTGGTACTTTGCGTGGTGGTACAGGTTGCAGGACTGTCACCTTGTGTCCACTCATTTCAAGTAGATTGTTCCGTGCATCGGTGCGAGGCGTGGATGGGCATGTGATGTCAGGTGATTCAGACTGATCAATCAAAGACTGTTTCAGTTTTGAAATGTCTTCTACTATGTTCTTGTCTACCTGGTTCTCAGACTCTTGCAGATCAAATCTACAAATAATTGATCGTGTGTTTCTCCATTAGACATGACAGTAATTATTTAGAATATTTTTATACACATTTTCTCAAAACATTATTATCAATACTGATTATCAACTACAGTACTTATAAACTATAAATGAATTTGATAAATGAATAAATAAATAAATGTATGAATGAATGTATACATGAATGAATGAAGTAAAGAAGAAAGAAATGAATAAATAAAAAATTTAAAAACTTACTTCTTGATTGCATCTACGGGTACAAGGCATGACTTTGACAATTGTGGTTTGTCAAGTAGCTGGTCGCCTCTGTCATCCCCAGGCCATTGGAAGTTCCGGGCTTGGACAGCGGTTTTAGCAGCTGATGTTTCAAGCCGACTTTTTGCACTCTTTGGTGCTGATTTTAAGTTAAGGCTGTTTTGGCTAGTGGCCATTCTGAGAATCAGATGTTATATCTGTTATTTAAATTACAAGAATAATTCATTTGATATCTATTACTTGTTTGTTTACTCATTTATTGTAGTAATAGTACATTAGTTACATTACTAACACTGGTATTTAGTTACATTACTAACACTGCTATTAGACGTTTCAACCCATTACTTAACAATGGACTGAAAGCATCAAAAGAACTATCATTGTTTACCTAGTTCTCACTTTCAGTTGTTTATTTCATCACATCATTTAGCTTGTTTATTGATACTTTATTACTTAATCACCAACACTTAATTCTGAATCTTATTGGCTACATTACTGACTGTTTCTCATTGGTTAATTTTCTGTAACACTTTTGGAATATATGTTTGTAATGTTGGAATCTTTATTCATTCCTGATGATGATCTAATAAAAGATCGAAATATTGAATCAAAATGACTAGTCTCACTTTATTTGGAGTATGTTTTATACTAAGTAACACTGGTAGTTTAGCCAACTTTCTTAGAACGACATTTGGCCATTTTATGATTATTGTGTTACCGAGGCATATTTGTTTAAATAATGTATAAATATTAATACAGTATAGGCCTAATAACAATAATGAATCAAACAAAAATATAAATTAAAACTATAATGACAATTGTACAGCATTGGTAGGCATAAGCTAATACAAAAAATATATGATAATTAACATACAATAAACTTCATTATGACTATAAAAAGAAATATATAACTTATTATTTTTGTATACTGTTTTATTCTAAAATTTGAATAAAATGTCAAATTGAAACAAAGCCCACACACTGGTGCAAGTTTGCCTGATGACAAAGAGATTACTTGAGCCAAGAACGCAAAGTAGTGGTCACAGTCTTTGTATTTTTAAGGTCGTGTCACGACTAACACCTTCTCATTTAAAAACAAATTAATTTACGAGACGCGACTACACTTACTTCCTTTTCAATTTTTTTTTTAGTCAAGTTGCAACATACATTTCTCATTGAAGCAAACACATTTGCAATTTCATTTTTCCTTTTTAATTAATTTACGAGTCGTGACTACACTTTCTTCTGTTTTTTTCATTTCTTTTTTTACAGTTGAGTCGTGACTAGGCCCTAATATTTCTCAAGAAGGAAGCTAAAGGCGGAGGCGAGGTGGGGAGGGGATGGGAAATGTATTAAATTGAATAGGCCTAGGCCTATGATAAATTGAAAGAAGGATGAATGGATATGTGTATAATACAGTCGTCCTTGATTTGCCATTTAAATTGTGTTTTGAGATTATTGTTACACAGAGCAGTCAAGATCCACACAACAGATGATAGGCCTAGGCCTACTAGGCCTACATGAATGTGAAAAAAATGGTGGTCATGGAATAGGCCCTAGGCCTATGATTATTAATTATTCTGATTATTAACAGCTTAGACGAAAACAATTTCGGCATATGATAAACAGCAAGTACAAGGTGATTTTGGCCTCACTAGGCTAGGCCTACTCAGACCGCATTCGTTATCGTGTGCGGCGCCTAGGCCCTAGGCCCTAGGCCCTAGGCCTAGTTACGTACGTACGTACCGGTCATCAATACATTGGAGAATTTAGATTTTTTTTTTCTACCATTTCAAAGTTTGCATTATTAATCAAATTTAGCAACATGTATCCATAAAAGTTGTTTAAATAAGTTACAGTCATGTTCTGTGTATATCAAATAAAGAAGCTTACTGTTTTATTGTTTCTCTGTAGACAATTTCTCCGCGCTAAATAATTTCAAGAAGTTTGTGTAGTAAAATGAGAAACCAGGGTAACCATCATCGCAAGTTCATGTCCAGTCAAACTTCTGACCAATCAGAAGAGGGCCAGGAACACACGTGGCTGTCTCACCACAGCAACCATATATAATGGGCGGGGCTTAGTGGAAGGTCCGTACGCGCGTATGAGTGCCAATTGTGTGCGCGCGTACGAGTGCCAATTGTGTGCGCGCGTATGAGTGCCAATTGTGTGCGCGCGTATGCGCTGTATTTTCTGCGCATGTCCTAAACTGATCCTCTCTAAAAAATTATCTTGAAGTTCAACTTGAATAAACCTACTACAGTAATATACTAATAGTTTAAATAATTAAAATGTAATAGGCCTATTATTATATTATTTCATATCTATAAAATCTTATCTAGGAATGTCTAATAAAGAAAGTCTAGCGATCAGTGAACAGTATCAACGTGAATTGACCACACATCGTACGTACGTGGGCCAAAGACCGACGTCGTGCATATGTTGTGTATGCTATTAAAAGGAAATTATAAATCTATTTCAGAAGTTTTGTTTTTTTTAAAGTATTATAATTATGTATCAACCATAACAGTTATTAAACAATTCACAGTAGTGTATTACGCATTTCTAACTGAAGAACTTACGTTTTAATTGTTTTCTGTGGGCAATTTCTTGCGTGGTTTCAATTCAACAGGTTTGTTTAGTGAAATGAGAAACCAGGGTAACCAACCATTCGCAAACACGCTACGCATAATTCTGCGCTTTGTTTAGAAACCAAGGAGACAGACTATATTACACACGCGTATGTTACTATGTATACGCGCCCGTTTTGCCGTATTTCCTGCGCATGTCCAACTGACGTACGTACATACGTACAACGTGTTGTTATGAATGTCACGGTGTGCTTACGATCAATAAAATCTAGAAAATATATTTTCGAACCTTTCTCTTTTTGAAGTTTTTATTATTTATGTAAAGTTAGTTTCATATAATCTATAAAAGTTATTGAACAAGTTACAGTAGTGCATTACTTATAAATAAGTAAAATAACTTACTTTTTAATTGTTTTCCACAGACAATTTCTTGTGTGCTGTTTATTTCAACAAGTTTGTTAGTGAATAACAAACCAGAGTAACCAAGCATACCATCATTATGTTGTCATGTGCGCATGCGCATCACAGTGATCGTGCGCGCGTATAATGCCGCATTGCACATGATCAAAACTTACTCAGCGCATTTTCAGATGTGCTTATTACAAAAATAAACTTGCTTTACACCTTTGTTTATTTTACAGTTTTATTTGGATTACTGTGTTAGTGCAGTATTAAATATAAAGCTATGGTTTACTAATAAATATTATAATGATTAATGTAAAGAATTATATTTTTAAGGAAATATTATCGCACTTTGTTGCATCTAAAAGTGTCAGCATGTAGAATTGCACTAGTGTGAAAGCACTCACAGAAATCTTCAGATTGCACTTTTAATTATATATCTTATACTCTGTCTAGATTATTCATTTTTCTTCGACAAAAAACTGTTGTATGCCCATACCGTAAAACCTTGAATAGAAGCCCTATGGGCTTAATCCCGAGAAGAAGCTGCCCCCCCACCCCCCAACTTTAGTATGAAAAATTAATCTAATAAAAAAAAAACCCCCATCTCAAACAGAAGCCCATGGGCTTCTATTCAAGATAGTACATGCTTCTTTTCATATGATTTAATGTAAATGATTTAATGCCAGTTACACTCGATGATACAAACTGATGTTCTCTCTGATTTTGTGATTGGATAAAAATATTCTACTCTAATTTAAACAAAATTATTTTCTTGCTTTTTTAAACAAGATTTCATAGTTGAAAAATGTGTATAGTCCTCTTATTGTTTATAGTAACATTTCCCAAAATTTAAAGTAATCATTTAGAAAAGCCCCCCCACCACCTCTTTACTTTGCTAAAGTGGTCTCAAAAAGAAGCCCATCCAACAGTCCTAACAAAGAAGCCTAGGCTTCTTTTTGAAGTTTCAGATTCAGAAGTTATTTGTCTTTATATTCAACAGTATTGCCATGATGTGGCTATATGGACATGGTGTGATGTCATCATGACCATATTTAGGCATGGCAAATATTTTTTGTCAAAAAAAGTTTGATAGTCTACACAGAGCCTTATGTATTGTCTAAATAATAATAATAATAATAATAATAATAATAATAATAATAATAATAATAACAATAATAATGTAATAAAATATTATATGAAATAAAATAAAATTGTGTCATAAAGCACACTTTCATTAATTTTCTAAAGCCTTGTTTTCATAAAATTGTTACTTTTACAGCACTGCTGAAAGATCATAGCGATAGCATGTAGCGATTTGATGAAAACCAGGTTTAACACATACCACAAGCCCACTGCAGGCACACACCTGAACACACCCCAACACACACACAGTAAACAGAGACTGACAAAATGATATCTCAGGATAACTACAATATCTGATATAAATAATTCCATTGATTTTTTTTTATTGTGACAATAACTGGGCTGGACATTTTTCTTTTATACAACACAATAGTATAAGACCTAGTGTAAGAGTAGTAGTATTAATAGTAGTAGTTGTTGTATTGTACAAAATAAGGATCTTGACAATGAATAGTTGGTTATTATACAGAACATTCACTTATAAAAACAAATTTACCAGCCCTTACACATAAGCAAGCCGGTTTTCAGCAATAATACAACATAAAATACCTAGGCCTACAATTTGTGTATATACCGTAATGTACAATTTATTAATATTAAGAACAATTGTTTTTAATACGTAGTTTTTAAAATGCTGCCATTTTTTGACAGCATTCTCTGTCCGTCCTTTGCTTACTTTTAATATTGTCACACAGCGAATAAAGAAAAAAAGGCAACATTTTAAAGCTTGAATGATTTCTCTCTTACTTTCACAAATATTTACTATGATCAAGGGATAATGGTATGCAGTAAGCTATAACTTTTTTTTAGAAAGAAAGTTAAATACAGCTATAAGTTTCAACTGACTAATATGTCCTTATACGAATGAAAGATTAAGTAACTGGCATTACACACAATAACTTTTAAATCAAACCATTTCATTATGTTCTACATTTGAAACCTCCACAATACAGTTAATTATTGTACTGTGGAGATATGGAGAATGGTGGCTAATTAATTATATTTTGTGTAGTACAATTTTGGGCACAACAAATGCTCCCTGAGTTCAAAAGTTCATTTCCGACCACAGTAACAAAAAAGAAAAAGACATTTTTTCAGTAAAATTGATTGGCAATGAAATAAATAATTTGACCTATTAAAATCAGTACAATAATCATCTGTATTATAATCAAACCACATGTATTGTAATCACGTATATTATTATATATCATTATATGATCAAAATGGCATTAATAATAATAATGCGACATTTATATAGCGCTATTTTGTTAAGATCAGAGCGCTTACAGGAGAAAAACTTGAAATATATAAGCCAAACAAACCTATCAGATTTTGTCAATAAGACTCATCAGGCAATGTATACTTGTTTGATTGTGTATGTTTCTTTCAAACATATCTGATCAAACAAGTTATGCACATATCTATGTATGTTGAAAGTTGAACAGTACTTTTAAACCCCTCTCCAAATGATCAAATTTGACAAAAAACTGTTGCATAACCACAGTTATGATGTGCCTATATAATAGTCATGAAGTCTGAACAATACTTTTTACTATCAGAAAAGGTCTGATCTAACATACTATCTGTTGAGTCTTACCGGAAAAAAAAAAAATCTGATGATTACGATTAATTAATTCAATTTGAAAACTGCACTCGTTACAATAATAATTATAATAACTTTGAAAAGTATCATGTAATAGTACCTTGATATTGGGTGATAATATTAATATTGAATGATAAGATGAGTTTGTCATTTCCTTCGACAAATGCTTAGCAAATCCTGTCCATTTGTTTTTTCTACTGCTGTGCCATTAACAAGCATTATCGCTAGTGGTACTGCCCCCTGAACAAGCATCATTAAAGGGGCACCATCTGGCACATCATGCATAATTAGCTTACTTCAAAATTATCACTATCTAAATTCTAGAATATTCTCTGAACCAGCATATTTGAAATGAGAACCAAAATGAGCAAATGAAGCAGGTTAATCCATTGCACTTATATACAGTACTTACTGTACAGGTACCAATGTACACAGGCTTGTTTAAAGGTGCAACCCAAATTAAATGTTGCGTAAATATGAAATTGAAGTGTATGTACATCATCAATTAAATTGAATCGTGAAATATAATAGCGATTTTTTTTTTTATCATCAGCAACTCATTTTTCTTTACAAAAAACGAAACTGCAATCTTATCATAAATGCTTTGAAAACTTAGATGAAAGCACTACTATATTCAATAGACTGATGGTATAATATTTAATTTCTGTATTGTAAGTTGTTTTGACTTTAATTGAAATATTAATACACTTTTTCTTTAATGGTAGAATCTTGTAATACATTGATACAACACCTAAATAAAACAAAATTTACATGTAATTTAAGATTTGTGGTTTGTCCAGCATACCAACACAGCTGCTGGTTAAAACAGCAAAATGTAGAGTACGCAAATAAACAGTGATCCTGTTAGTCTGTGAGTGTGATACCAGGATAAAATGAGATGTCCATTGTCCCCTGATAAGAACATCCCTAAAAAATAATAAGATAATCCAATACACTGTGCACCATTAAGAATGCCAAAAAACCATGCCTCATTCCATTTCCTCTTTTTAATGTCGGAGATGCAATTAAAGCATTTTTTTGTTTATTCACAAAACAAATATTCAGATTGTCTTTGATGGCATTAAGAAAACATAAATAAAAGAAAAGTAGATGAAGTAGAAAAGGATGCAACCAGACACACAATGACAGCCCATCAGCGCAAGATAGCCACAACAAAAATACATCAATATATAAATATAAAAGATATCTAACGCTAACACAACAATATTCCAGTCAAACCGACAACAAGCATCATCAACTTGACTGCGTTCGTTCAAGCATACCATTTGTGATTGTAATTTAACCAATCACAAACAAGACATTATTGATAAGAGCCACGGACAGAGTGGAGATTTAGCATAATACGCTACACAATTACACACATACCTACAAAATTGGTAAATGTAAGTCAAAGAGGGGAAAGCATCAGGTAGAGAAGGGAGAGAAAGAGGAAGCTAGGTATGACGATTTTAACATCAGTATCAAAATACAAGGATTATTTAGGCAAAAATTTCCAATTCATACAATTGCTACAAAATCAAAATATTACAATAGTTGGCTGACATACCAATTCAATTTGATTTCCATTTATAGGTGGGGCCATTATTATTTAAAGGCCATTACAAAGAAAATACTGGAAGGTAAAATGTTTCTTACATGCTTAGTAAGAAACATGGAATTCACTCACAATATTTTAGGGAGCGAATAAGTTTACTTTTCTTCTGTCCTACCTACCATATACTGGTAGACAGTGGAACACTACAATTTTAATATTTTTTTCCCCACATTAGGCTAGTCACTGAACAGCCACACAATACTACAAATTGATCAACATTACCCACAATTCGATTTGCTTCTGCACCATACATCTATTTATCTGACATCATCACCATCAGCATCACTTTTATCATCATCATCATCATCATCTTTACCATCCCCCTCTCCATATTACTTAATGCTACATTCTTTAAGCACTGTTTTGATTTCCCTACAAACTATTGATTCCTGCTGAAGTGTTAACAGTTGTCACAGTAACAACATCACTTTCTTTTTTTCTCATCCTTGGTACCGCCAGTAAGGCAGGTGAGTTCCTTGAACTTGACAACACTTGGTGTGCTCTCCTCATGGCAAAAACCAAACAGGATAAAGGTCTTCTCGTCAAGTTCATTATGCTCTCTGTGTGCATCATTCATCTTGGTCCAAAATTTTATGCCGTTTCCTGCACGAAAATAAAATTCAGTTTTACATAAATTGCAAAGGGATTCTCAATATCTTCCTCGTCACTTTCATCACCATTCTCTTCCATTAAGAACCAGTGTGGACACCAGCAGGGGAAAGAGAATTCCCCCACAAGACAGGCCTAGACCCCGTAGTCCAAAGCCACGATGAAGTCGTCGGATCAAAATTACAGTAATAATTTTTAAAAACGAGGCTCTAGTATTGGACCCCGATCAGGCATGTGGGACCCCCCCCCCCTCGACAAATTTCTGGAGCCACTGCTATTAACAACCTATTGACAAAAATCAATGCCTTGTCTTCAACTCACCTTAACTTCTTGTCAGCATGAGTAGTTATTGATATTCCCCGTGGAAGAACTCATCTTTGGGCTAGCTTCCGCTGAGCCTAATGCAGGAATGGAGGTGGACCTTACATTAGCCATCCTGTTAGTGATGGGTAATGTGGCCGCATGGTAAGCCTCGTATGCCTCTAATTGTTGGGTTGGTGATGCACTGATCTCTATAGGAGCCCGTTCTTTCCCCTTCTGACCCGGAGGATCCTTCGGTTTTAATTTCTTACGCCATGATGGTCCTCTTCGAAATTTTGCACTATCACTCTAAAAAAATTCAACCAATAATGAGAATGAGAAATATTTTCTTGTAGTGAGTGGAAGCGGTTTAGAGCAGCGGGAACGGTTTGGTTTCCCAATCTCTAGGTCAGGGTTTCAATCCCTTGCTGTGCACTTCACTTGTGTCCTTGAGCAAGGAACTTTATCTGTGTTGCTTCTCTCCACCCAGGAGTATAAATGGGTACCTGGTGGGGTTAAGCATGTGGACTCAATGACCAGGGAAAACAAAGCGCTTTGTAACCTAAAGGAAAGGCGCTATATAAATACCAAGTAACAAGTATTTGCAGAAATCAAACCTAGAACCAAGGGAAAATAAGGTAAGTATCATAACTAGCCAGCTACAACTCCACTGTAATCATTATCACTTACTTCGTCTATCCTACGATCTGTCCCAAATGACAATAAGTTGTTAAATTCTCTTTCTAATATCTGTCGCGCTTGACTTGAGACTGGTATTTGAAGTGCTAAAGCCAAGGTGCTGTGATCAAACGTGTCATCCAGCGCAATCAATGCTCCGTGAACACCGCTTTCAATCAAGTGATTTGCAAAGTCCCGTAAACCAATTGAAATAATCCATTTGATGAGACGATCATTACTCCATACAAGTACATCTGCACAATGAAGAATAGAATTTAAAAATATTATCAATTCGTAATGTTTTGAAATACAGTGGTTGCTAGCACATCATTGTCTACATTGGGTAAGAGTAAGACAAAATATCTACTCTTCACAGATGCAAACAGAAAATGAGTTCTCTAAATATTCTTTGTTTCAAAGACATTTTTGATGAGCTGAAGAACTTAAAGGCTGTTTTCCACTAGGTGAATTTATTTGCGTGAATCAAGAGCGTCAGTTCATCGCATTCACATTTCTATCAGAGTTTTTTGCTTCAGCGAAATCAGTAGTTCGAACTGTTTTTACTTTTTGCGAAGCGAAAAAATCTGCAACCAATCAGAACTCAGGAAGAGAATCAACGTTTTCGATTAGCACAAATAAATTTGCCTAGTGGAACACATCCATAAAGTTCAATATTTGAATTGCATATTTTGTACCTAAAGTAAGTTACTTGCACTTAATTTAAAATAAAGAAAAAAACAATTTCCTAGCCAATTAACATACACATTAATAATACCATTCCTATATTGAATAGGCTGGTATCAATATAAGGGTTCCATAGTAAAAGTCTGTAATCAGTAAATAATGTTTGTTAATAGCTGTTTCGTATTGGAATTGATAACTTATTGGATCCTGTTAAACCTGCAATTAATGTTTCATAGAATGTTTAGGTGTTTCCCCTAGTTTTACTACAGACAGTATGTCATTAATTTTCATTAACGTTGAACCAAAATCATATTTCAATCTCATTTGTTCAAGGAATCAGATGAGTTCATTTAAGGTAAAAAAAAATGTATTCTTCATCATAAAATGTTGGAAATTCATGATCCAATACAAAATGCACAAGAAATATAAATATATAATTGTTCTATAAAAGGAATTAGGTTAAAAAAAATTGTCTTTTCATATATATACACGTATAAAATTATGTTGTTTCTGCATTTATTCATAATGCACTTCATATCATAGAGTTATTGAGGCTTATTTCTCTTACCTTTAACTTCACCAGCACTTTCTTCTCTTCTCCTTTCGAGTTCCTTACGATCATAGTTTAATTTCTTCAGACACAGTATTCCATATGAAAAACTTGTCCTATTTATCAAATAGACATAAAAAGAAATGTATTACAATCCTTGGTAAAGAGATACAATATAAAGTAACCTGATTGACTTTAGTTTTGTAACTAGGAAATTCAGACTGGGTTATGTGTACCACTAGCATCAGTGTACCACCACTACCACCTCTGGTGGTAGATAACAACCAACTGGATTATTCGGTAAGTATACTACAATCATTAACATGCATATGTGGTATGTTTTACACAGAGTGTTCTCCACAGGGAGGACAGCCTGATGGAAAGTGCCAAAGACACCAAGATCTGCATGGTTTACTAACGCACACAGACATAGTGGTTACCAACTATAATATGCTGCCCTCAATGTGGAGGTTTTGCGTTCAAATCCACCTTTTCAATGTATTTACATGTTTTTTATTACCTGTATATATATATTATATATAATATATATATGTTTTTTAATGTAAAGCAATCAAATTCAGCCATTGGCTGCTGATTGCTAATCTTATAAATAAATAGGGACAACACATTTTTCTCAAAATGTATTTTTATTATTTACCACCAGTGGCGGTTAACTTCCTACCAAAGTTACTATCAAATGCATTCATAAGATTCATTGCATATTATGCAATTACCCTGCTGATACCGTGTCTTTATGGGAATATCCAAGGGTATATACCACTTGGCCTCATAGCTCAGTTGGTAGAGTATCCAAACAGTAATTGAAAGGTTTTGCGTTGCGATCCTGATTGGGCCAATACATTTTTCTCAAAAATGTATTATGATCATACCTAGTAATAAATGATAAATTGACACAATTGTGATCATACCTATGAAAGCTGTCCACCATCTTAAGTTGTCCTCTCAGTTCCTTCTTGGTAAGGTGATCAAGCATACGTGCATCTACCAGACATTCCATGAAAGTACTACGATACTGCGGCAGGCCGATAGAGGGCAGCCATTCGTTTCCTATCCACTCATGGTTCATGTCTCCAAATGCTAATGACTGTGAAGAGGCAAAATATCAGTGAATTAAAAGTAATTCTCATCCCAATGGGCGCTTATAGTCAATAGAAAATACTTGAAGTTCACTAACTTTCATCAACCACAAATTTCATTACCTTCACCACCAAACCTTTATTATGATCATTCTTACCATCACTATTATAATATCAGCACAACCACAATTGTCGCAGTTAAGAGAAATTACAGTGTCATTTACATAAAGCATTGGAGCCTCATTTTGTCACACAGAAACAATGCTTTACGTTAATTAGCGTAATTACTATATAAAGTGTACGCCAAAGAATACGTAGGTCTACTGTCATGTACTGCAGGTGTCAACACATTTAATATTTTTGCCTTGTTTTTTGCCTCACATTTTTAACTCGTTTTGCCATGTATTACTTTGATTGGTATTAACCAACCCCCCCCCCCCCAACATCATCATTAACAACCTGGTCATCATCACCAACCTTTCCACCATCTGAATGTTAACATCTAGAAATGTTTTGCTTATTTGTAAAAAATGAAGAAATTGTAATATGAAATATTTAGTTAAATAGGAAAAAAAAAAAAAGATGAAAAAATGAAATTTCAGTACAGTACCTCCAAGATCTATATAACTTTATATATAAGATTACAGTATATTTTTGTCTTAGAATTAGATGGGTTTACAACAGATTGTTAGAATATTCAGATTATTTAGATTACACAGATAACTAGTCAGAATATGTAAATTATTCAGATTATTCATATAATAACTCAATTATTTAGAATATGTAAGTATTCAGATTATTCATAATATTCAATTATTCAGATTATTTATATCAAATTACTCAGAATATGCAAATTATTCAGACTATTTACAATATTCAATTATTCAGAATTATGTAAATTATTCAGATTATAATTTCAATTATTTAGAATATATAAATTACAGTATTCAGATTATTTATAATATTTAATTATTCAGAATATTTAAATTATTCAGATTATTCATAATAATATTTAATACTGTAAAACCAGGAAATTTAGCGTGCATTAAACTTTCGCCAATTTCGCGAATGGCACAGATTCGCGAAAGTTTTATGCCGCGAATAATTTTCATGTCACATTTTCTATATTTCAAAAAAGATCGGTAGAATACCATACAAAATTTAGGAATATAGTATGTATGAGTGAGTACTGTATGTGTGTAAACTTTTCTCTTTCTTAACTGTGCTGGATGGCCAGCTAAGTCCTGGTCCTCCAGCTGAGGACTGCATTCTTACGATGCCTAGACTAGGCCTAGCTACTGTAGCCTAGACAGTGGCTGTAGGCCTATCTAACCTAGGCCTAGAACTCACGAAACGATATTTTCCAGCTATTGTATGGTATTCCTCTCATGAATAAAATTTAGGCCTTTTGCGATTCGCGAAAGTTTAATGTCGCGAAAAAAGGCCGAAATTATCAATTCGCGACATATATTTTCTGCTTTTACAGACCTTTTTCCGGAGTCTCAATCAAACTTAACAACTGACCAATCAGAACAGTGTTTGCACCAATATCCAAGGGGCAGGGCTTATTCATAATTTTCAATTATTTGAACAAGATACAACATAAATTTATAGCACACTTTAAGATTATTGAGATTATTCAATTATTCAGATTATTCGATTATTCAGATTATTTGATTATTAAGATTATTCAATTAAATTTAACAGGAATAATTGTAAATTAATCCCCTTTATTAACTTTAAAAAATGATGTGAATTTCCAAATACAATATGCCCCAACACTTATTGGTCAATATTTCTATGTTTTATTCATTTTACAAAAAAGAATTTTGGATAGCTTAGACTCAGTGCAATTTAAAAATTATGGGTAGTTAATCTCTTCTAAAATTATGGTACTTTCTATGAATAACCTGGGCCATTTCCATTTTCCTTGGAATCCATAAACTTAAGCAGCAAATACTGGCAAAATAATTTGATAACACATTTAAAACTTCCTTAAAATTATCTATCGACAAGTCACACAGGAATGAGAATATGGGGTATATTTTATGACCATGAAATGTTAGTGTGCACTGGAAAAGCATGTTTCAAAGTATTATATTTGAGAATTTCCTTTTCGTAAAAAAAAATTTTGAGGAAGCCTGTAAAAGCTTAATGTGAAGATGCAAGAAAACCTGTGCAACCTTATAGATAACCCAATAAAAACATGATTTAAAATTGATAATAGAGGACCAATTATTAAATGATTAGTTTCATAACAGGATATGAGAGTGTGAGTGATAAAAGCTGTGAATAAAAATTATTTTCTATTAAGTGCTAATTACTCTCTTATTTCAGATAACTTTTATAATATAAGCCAAAAATAGTGTTAAAAAAATGATGTCATATTAAATGCTATTTAAATGATTCACAGCAAATTAGAAAATGATATTTGAATATTTAGGGAGCAAATAGATAATGAAGAAAATCTTGAAAAGTTGAATGTGAAAAACAAAAACAAAAATGTGATCCCAAAGTTTACCTCCTGGCTGTCAGATTTATTTGACAGATAAATAGTGGTGGGTTCACTCTGAGGAAAAAGTTAAATTATATCAAGAATTTATAAAACTGAAGTCTTGGGTTGGAATCCAAGATTGTTGTGACTTGGCTGTACTAGTATCAGTATAGATCTACTTAAAATGAAACATATTCATAAAAAGTAACACAAAATAAAACAAACAGAAAACTAAGTTAAAAGGGTATTTGCATTGTCTAAACGCTGACAAACATTGGACTGGTATTCAAATGGCATTGACAAAATGGTAACTTTAATTCTATCATCAATTATTTTGTAACATTCCAGAAATGTAATTATGGTGGGTGGAGCCATCCAACCCTGGAGGTTTCCACCCAGTCTAAAGCAAATTTCATGGTCCACCACCCACCTTTAAACCTCCTTTGCCCATCCTTAAAATTCACTTTTATTAGTTAGAGTTTACCAATGTTACCACTTACCCACCATTAAAATGTCTACCACCACCCTTAGTTTTGTACAGCTACAACCCTGCATTTTTAAAACTCCTTTAAGTACCCTTCACCCAGATTTGTAATAAAGGCCTCTAATCTCAAATGTACCACCTCAAATGCCAAGAACTGAAATATATGTTATTTTGATGTGAATATGTGTATTCTTCATTGCAGACTGAAATGTTACAGATAGAAGCCCATCATGCCCAAAGTCATCAAACATGGTAGGGCGTTACCACATGAAACGTGAATAAACAGAGCTATGATAGACAGATAATGATTATAGAATAATTAAATAACACTTACTGTCCTTGAAGTTGGCGGAGCAGATGGACTTGTAAGACTGACCATCTCCTGGATGGCTAATCTGAGCTTTAGCCGATGCAGTGGATTACTGATGCCAATCTCACGCTGGATCTCTGTGTCGGACAACGCTGACATTATTGCTCCACTCTTCACGTTAGCCCTGCATGCGGCAACGTACCACGCGGGCATACCAACCCAGAGCTCTAACCACGCTACCACCGTCGGACCATTCCATAATGCAAATGGGGTACCTGCTTTCATTGCTTCTGCTAACAGTTCATGTCTTTGAAAGGAAAATTAATAATATAAAATACATAAAAACAACTTCATTTAGCTTCAAATGTAGTATATTGAATTCCATTCATGTTAAGCCAAGAAAAGTTCCGAAAATATGGGTTGAAAGGTACTGGTGAGAAATAACCCTTAAACTTCTTATTGTTGGATCAACTTGGAAAATAAATTTTGATAGGAGAGTGAAAATTTTCAATTCAAATTAAACTTACTTCTTTTTCTTACGACGGTCGAAGTCCTGTTGTCTGGTTCCTAGTCCAATTCCAACACCATGCTGGTCTTGTGATGTGCTCTCTGCCTCAAGATAATGAGCTAAGGTCAGAAACAGACAGAAAAAATATTCATCAAAAGCTTCATAAAAAGTTAACAAATTAAGGGTCCTACTTACTAATTATGAATTCAAATTGCACAATTAAAGTAATTAATTGCTTTATTAAATTTATATAATATAAGCCATTTCCAATTGGTCTATCTTTTTATAATTATCACATATATTATATTTTAATAATTTTGTATTTCTAATCCAATTGTGAGATACTTGCTAGTTCATGAATAGAATATTAGCTTATGGAATGCACTGTGTTTTTTGTATTGTACAGTAAAATTATTCTCCTAAATACAGATGATTCAATTTTATTAGTTTATTATCATAATTAAGATAATTTCATAAATGTGAATTTGATTGACTAGTAATGAATACTTCTGTAATATATTCATTTCTGATTTATTTATAGGCCTACAGTAATTTATTAATGTGAATGAGAATATATCATCAATACTCTATTTACATAATCTTTCTCTTTACATTTATTATTTAATGGGAGAATGACAAATGTTCTGCTGTAACAAATCCACTAACATCGTGTGATTAATTGTAATGGGTTCTGTAAATATTGAATGGTGACAGGCTTTCATGCCAAACATACTGAAGCCCAGCATATCACCGTGAATGGTATGTACATGTGTACAGCGGGTTCGAGTACACAGAGAATGCTTTTCCGTCAATTATCAAATTGTAGAGAATAAACACGAACACTAAAGGCGGGCACTCGCTGCGATCAACGGTTGTCAGCTGACGCCAATCTATGAAAAAGGCAACTTCACAATGTCCGCGCAACTGATCTTTATTAATGACGATCCATTTAGACTGCGACAATCATCAGACGGCGTTGTATTAGTCGGTCACCGTTGTACGACGCAACGTGTGCCCGGCTTATATGTATTCAATAAAAAGATAGTGTCTTTTATACACACATAGAAAAAATGTTGATAAATATATTTCTGAATTGTACTTTATATGGTTTAGTGCTGCCTTGGTATGTTTTTGGTACTTGGTACAATACTTAGTGGTTAGTGCATTTGATTGATTACATATTCAAATTTTGTGTTGAGTGCATGTTCCTTCAAATATGATGTGTATAGGTGTACTTATACTAACACTTGGTACTGAGAGTATCACTCGTTAATTTTGTAATGAATGTACTCTCAATAATAAGTTGAGTGTGGACTCTCATTGAGTGGTATGGATGTTCTCACTCAGTTCACAATATCAATCTGGTGGTCTTTGGTGCAACTTGTGTGAGTAGCTAGCAAACAGGTTGCAGAAAAGTAAACATGGTACCAACCACAGGAACTGTAATCATTCAAGAACCATGGAATGGGAAGACAATGGGATGAACAGCCTTTGAATGAAACCAATTGGAGAACCATGAAACCGATTGGAGAACCATGGATTGTCAATCAAACTGACCAATCATATAAGGGCAAGGAATATGCACGTGTCATACAAACACACATTTTGTCCAACAAATGCACATGTTCGCGTATGTTTTAACAGCGTCGTTTTTTGGAACCTTAGCAACAGTATCGAAGGGGCAGGAATTGCGGAAAGGTCCCTTAAAGATGATGAAGTATACCATGGGAATGGGCCTATAGAAAAAGCAATCATGGAAAAGGTAAACTATGGAAAGTGAAAACCACTGAAATTAAAAATTACAGAAAATACTTTCCATTAAATCGTACATTATAACCAACACATTACAAAAGAAATATTTTTGCAAAACAAAATTAAACAAAATCTACAAGGAATAAATGTTCAAGATTAAAAAGTAATACAGTACTGGAAAAAGATGATGCTGCATAAAAAAATATATCAGAAAAATATAAAAATGGCATGGACAAAAATCAGTATCCTAATTCAATGTTGCTTCAGCTGACAGTAAACAAAACAATCAGTCTTTGATACATAAAACAGAATGAAAAAAGAGGAAAAATTACTGATATTGAAATTGATTTGTGACGTACAACACAAAGCTGATCGTTAAATAGAGAGACTATAATGTGCCTAGTCACTTCTATGCAGTTAAAAAAGAGAGTGCAAAGCATGCTGGGAATCTGTTTCTAAAGTTCATGTCATGAGAGCCACCTACCAGTATTTCAAGGGGTGAAGGGAAATCATATTTAAACTATCATTTATATAGGGGATGGTATAAAGACAAATATTAAAAATATACTAAATATATATATACTTTTGAATGCCTTACAATTTGCATATAAAGGGAATGGCTGGCTTCTAAGACAGAAACTCTCCTACTATTATGAAACTAAAAATTATTAATTATAATATGAAACTTTACAATAATATTGACATATTACAACACTAGTACATGTAATTCAATGAGCAGACATCTTTTTAATTATCCTATGCCAATGGGATGTATGGGGAGGGTATGGTAATGTATGTGGGGGTTTGAGTGTATGTGTGTGCTGTGCACGTTTTGATCAGATTTTTTCACATGTTAGGATGCCGATAATTATGTTCCATTACCTATGACACATGCAAGCTCCTTTCACACTTGTCACATGGATAATCCTACACTATTTTGGATTTAATATATATTTTTGAAATTTATTTAGTATTATCATTTATATTATTCACAATATATTTTTTTTGTTTGATAATAAATTGTGAATTATTAAACCTTCATTGGTAGCATGTGTTGTTTTTTCTAGTAGGAATTTTGTACAGGCTTTTTATCTGTCATGTCTACTCATATAATTTCTGAAGTCTCAATATTCTGAAGTGCAGGTTGGATTGCTGTGTTGTTTTGTTAAAGAACAGATGCAACATATAACATACTAATCTATAATCAGGCTTTTATTGTCACTGATTTTACGATATAGGTGTGTGGGAAAAGGAGAAAAAAAATAAGGTTCAAAATAGGAAAGTCTGAAAAAAAGGGGAGAAAAACTATATATTTTGAGATTCAGGCACAATTTTAATCTACCTTGGAATTGATGCCATAGCATAGTGGCTGTGAAAAACAAGTAAAATACATAATCAATTAAATATTAATTATCAATAAATTTTCAACAAATATAATTATTCCTATAAGTGAACTGTATTTAAAATGCATAATTTCTTTAAATGCTTTTATAAAATGTGTACTATAATACAAATTTTAAATGTAATTTCACATAATTTTTTTTTTCTCGAAAATATGGATTATTTTAAATTTTATTATTTAAAAATAATTAATATCTGTTGACAGTTTAATATTCAAGATATTGTTTCTATATCTAAGAAATAAAAGAAAACTAACAGACAATAACAATTCTATCCTCTAACAATAAACTAATCTAAATAGACGTTTGTTTAATTTAAAGTTTAAAGGATCCATAATATGAATTAACTTGTATGGATTCTTAAGATTTTATAAAAGGAGAAAAATGACAGAAAACTCTTAAAGTTAAAAAGACAAAACCTGACCTGCAAACCAGCAAGAAACGGAACAACAGGCAGAGAGAAAGAGACGGACCAGGGAAGACACAATGGTGTTATCTGCTAGCATACCCACAGCAAGCTGTATCCATGTGTGTTAGGCTTTAATGTGAGAACTAAGTATGTAAATATATTATTCATTTGAATTGCAGTGTTTTATGTTTTATTTTCATCAAAACTGATAAAAATCCTTATCTACTACCCTCAAGTAGACTAAGAACTAAGCACAAAGAAAATAAAATTTAAAAATAGGGGGGAAATTAAAGCAAAATGTTAACAAAAAACTGAAAAACAGTGGAATTTATGCTTTCATGCAATCAAGGAGAAAGTCTTTTATTAAGAGACAAGAGACACTATGATTATGCAGGGGAAAATATGCCAGAAATAAAAATGAATCACTTACAAGAACTGAAATTAAAAAAGACCAAGAGGTGATAACGTATGCCTAGTTCTTATGCTACTGAGAGGGCAGCAGAGCTGCGGAGTACTGTTGGTTACCTTGTGCCACCGATTCTTTACCGCCATCTCTGACTCTCCGCAGAGTTTTATCCTTTTTTCCAAAGAACCTACCAAGGGAGCCTTTGAGACCTGTGGGCTTCTTCGGATGTTTGGTGAGCGAGTCTTGACTGCTGTTGGTACTACTGTGGGGACTGGGTGTGTTGGTGTCACTTCCAAATGAGTCCCTTAAAAAAAGCAAGCGTATTTGAAGCAAAATTAATTGAAAAGTTACCAAGTTGATGGTTGTTCCAAATGTTTTTTGTACTACTAATTATATGAATTACTATGTTGTCATCACTAAGGAAATGAAATAGCACAGTAGGAAATGTAAGGATGCTGCTAAGGAGTAAGGTATGATGGTACTGCTTAAACAGTGAAACAACTATATTTTAATACATAAGAATGGGTAAATTATGTTGCAAAGAAGTGTAATGTTTTTGTTAAAGAAGTGAAACAACATTTCTGAAGAAGTATATTACTAAAGCCTATTTTCCACAAGGCGAATATATTTTCGCGAATCAAAAGCATCGGTTCACTTCCTGAGCTCTGATTGGTTGCGCATATTATTTTTTGCTTCACAAAAAGTAGAAACAGTTCTAACTACTGATTTTGCTGAAACGAAAAACTCTGGTAGAAATGTGAATGCGCATTAACTGACAATTTCAATTTGCACGAATAAATTCGCCTAGTGGAAAACCAGCTTAAGGAAGCACAATGCTGTTCTAAAATACTGAAGGAACATTCCTGGGTGTAATTATGTTACTAAGGAAATGTTTACGTATAAAAAATGACATCTCTATGCGTAATGCTGCCAACCTAAGGAAATAAAGGCCTTCACTAAGGAAATGTAATGTCATCCATAAAGATATGTAATACTATCCCTACAGAAATATAATGATATATGTAAGTTACTATACAAAAATTGGATAGTAATCACAGAAAAGCAAAGATGAAAAAAAAAAGAAAAATAATGATCCTAATAAGTAATCAAAAAAATTAATCTTAATTTTATATGATACACTTCCAATAATCACAGAAGAAAAAAAAATACTTGTGCTTTAATGTTCATGCAAAAGCCATAGATCATGTGATAATAGTAATCTCAAAACATTAATAATAAATATCAAAAATGAAAGAAATAAGAAAATAACAAATAGCAAAATGCAAAAATTATGATTTTATATGAAATGTGCTTGTAATAACTCTCTGGCATTTAATATCAAGCAAAAAAAAGAATGGAAAACTTGTTTAAAAGACAACAAAATATGTGACCTTTGAGTGGAATGTGTCAAGAACTTGGCAGACTGCTGTTTTTAATCCTAACAAGCACTTAGAATCTACATGCACGGTATTCATACGTTATATAATGACAAGTGGCAACACATTTGTAAATATTACCAACATATGATCCTGAATTGTACAGATATTGCAAATTTATTCGTGCAATTTTTTATGCTATCAGCAATCGGTACACTAAACAAAATTACTAGCAATTTAATAACCTCCAGCACCAACTAGGCTCGTCATTGAAATAATTGTAATAATATCAATAATTAAAGAACATTAGGGCATTTTGTAGAATGTATCTTGTCAATCAATAAAGTATTGATCACTTTGGGATATCAAAATCGATTGAAAGAGATATAATATCATACAATCAAATTTTATAGTTTTTGTATATTTATTGGACAAACTAAAATTAACTGTTAACTAAAATTTAACCTACAAACAAGCATCATTGACAAACTATAACAATAATAATTGAACATCAAATAATGAGAATTATAAACTGGAAATATAATAATGTATAAAATATTAAAATTTGCAAATCACAGACAAAACCAATGTTTGTAAACTGAAGAAAAATATAGAGCCAATGTCAATATGTATCATACTATCATTTATTATTTTGAATTTGAGGAATCTTTGTATCCAAAACGGAAATATACTGTCTGTTTGAAACTAGATAATATAATTTGAGCGACTTTGCTGTGTTCGTCTTAAGGAGGCCCTTGGTGTTGCTAAATGTTAAAGGGCAGGCCTTTGGAAACATTCTGTAAATAAAATGAGTTTGAATAACAATAAATGTATAAGTCCTTGTATTTTTGCCTGCATTAGACTATGTTGTGAATCAAGCCATATAAACAAACAATAAGGCAAGTATCATCTGCATTTGCGATAATCATCTTTGACCATTAGTACTGACAATATAAACTAGGTCCTTAAATGTTTGTTTATATGCCATGACCTTTGACATAGTCATGTGCAGTTGAAACTACTGGAGGACATATTGATACATTGATTAGTATTGATTCTTATTGATTATTTACATGAATGCATACATAAGATTACATCAATGATAGACTCAGTACATATTTACCAATGCGATCCATGATCTGGTAAAATGTGATTTGGTAACCCTTGCCTTATATTGCCAACACTACAAAATACAATGTCATTTATCTAGCATTACTTATCTCTGTACCAGATCCTAACTATGTAACTTTTAAATTAATAATAGTCAATGTTTTGGTATGCTGTTAATTTTGAATGATTAATTTATTCTTTAAGATATCGTATCTGTAAGATATGAGATTGATAATCAAAACAACATCAAATAGGTTTTAGGTCCTAATTATAATACTGTTGTTGTTTGTTGGTTTGTATTAAATTTGCACTCCTTTTGCAATGTGATGTACGTACCAACTGACTTCTAAAAGGACACAAAGAAATTTTGAATCTTTACAGAGATTGGTTATTATAATTAACAACATAAAAAGCTGGATATATTTTGAAATAAATGGTAAAGGAAAATTTGAGATCACTTTGGGAGTCTCTGATTTTTTGACAACAAAATAAGAAAATATTCATCATCTCTATATGCAACATTATTATTATTCAAATAAGGAAAGTGGTCCAACATTTACAATGTATCAGAAAATAATTGATGTTTGCCTAAGCCTCTTTTCTTGACTTAAGCAGTGGAATGTTTTTTTTTTAGATGTGTAAAAAATCCTACAATATTACAGGCAGGCTCATGGTACTAGAAATGAAGCAAGTAATTAGCAGCTCATGACTCCATTACAATATGATATAACAGACTGTTAATTGTCTTCTTTTTTTCATTTTTTTTTTTTTAACTACCTATTAGTGTCGCTGTCGTGCTGACACAGCTACTGTTCCACGAGTTGTAAAAGATTGATAGTATAAATAAACGTAAAAAAACTGAGGTGTTCAGACAACATATGGAATGTGTGAAATACAATAATATATCATACACCTACACTTTAGAGCATGTATGACAAGTCCTATGCCGCTTCTGCTAAATCAATCATTTACACATACATGCTTTAAATAAACATTATCAATAACAAAAAAGCATTCTTGTTTGAATCTGTGGGTGGAACTTGCGTACATTTAATTGGTTTCAAATTTTTTTGCACATATTTTTACTAACCACTACCATGAATTAATGAATTAACAGACTGAAAACAAAATTTGAAAATTAAAGACTTCAAACACATGACGTAAAACACTCTACTGCTTTGCTTCAAGCGTGTTAATGCAATATTGAGATTCTAAACTAAACAATTTGATTAGATGCCCTCCCTTACTAAATATTGGGAAGAAAAGGTGAAAACCTATTCAAACAAAGATCTCTTCCCCTTCTTCCCACCCACCAAAAGAATATAAATAAAAATACAAAATTTCATAAATTATATCAGGCAAAAAAAAAAAAATTAAATTTATACACAAAAAGCACTTTGGACTGATAATTATTCTGTTTATTAGAAGACTGACTGCATCTTGTTGTAACCATGGAAGCCTTTACCTAACCAAAATTAAGTTAACAGCACAAACACTCAACAACATGATCCTGCTACAGCCGCACTTTACAATCCAGAATATTAATTCCAACACATACCTTCTTTGCTCTTCGTCAACTTCTACTGTGAGAGTTGCACCTTTTTCAGGATGGTCCTGCCTTGGTGAAACCGGGGGACTCGATTCACAACGGATCGGCCTAAATTCCTCCTGACTTTCTTCCCGTCTATAGTTACCCTGGAAATGTCAAATTTCATTATTAAGTCAATTTCTAAAATGAAAAAAAAAATCAATATTAATTTTTAACTTGAAAGTATTAGTGATAAGTAATGTATTAAGTTTGTGCAATTATTTTGTTAAAAAGAATCATAACTTTGTAATTAAACCATGATAAAATTAAGAGACAATAAAAATAACATTATGAAATATGTTAGTTATAATATATAGAATAACATCCAAGTACTTGTACACTTTAAATAAGTTTCTTTCCTTAAAGATGTATTGTCCCTTGCTAATGCCAAAACATCATTAAAAAAATAAATTTGAAATAAACTTGCTCATATTGCAATAGCATACGAATTATTAACTTGTGCATAGAAATTATTGAATATAAAAAATGTGTACCCTGATTTTTAAACCCAAAAATTGGAAGTGACTGGAAGTGTTTCTATCATTTTTCGCTGTAAACTGATGAATAGACATCTTTAAATACACTAATTTTTATGTTCAAGTTGATAACTATTATGTTACTTCAAAATGGGCAAGTTAATTAAAAAGAATATTTTTATGATTTTTTTGGTATTTAGCATGGGACAATACATCTTTAAATCTTATACTTTAGATCAGTGAAAATACTATAATTGTATGAACATAAAATATGACTAAACCCATATATATATATATACATACATAACACTTCTGCAAATACTTGTTTTGTGAGAAATGTTGAAATAAAAATGTGATAAAGATAAGTATACAGCCACCATACTAAGTGCATTCACCTCAAACCCATACATAAAAATAATCATTCCTAAACAGCAAACATAAACTATCTAGTATGATTATAATTTCAATAAAATAAACCCACATATTTTCACAAAATATCTTTCCTCTTCAAAATAACCAAACTTTTGCATTATTGTTTTGTGATAGATTAGCAAAAACTATTGGAATCAACTTTTTGGAAAAACAAAAACGATTATAGTACTTATGCCGATGTTAATATGAATGAGGTATAATAATTATTATTGTTGGTAACATAATATCATGCATTAATGTCATAAACCATGCTATCCTTTTCTCAATCAGAATCCATTCATGCATCAAATTAAAGGATACATTAATTCATTAAGTTACTAGTAGAATGATCATTCATGCTGCTTACACTCGGAAAATGTTTATATCTTACCGAAGGGTCTAAAAATAAATCATAATTTCTTCTCTTTTCATTACTTTTTGTCTCACTATCTTAAATTGCTATATTGTATATGGTTCTTTTCCATTACTAGCCTAGTACATAGAAAAGAGCCATAACAGGCACAGTAGAACACTCTCCTTTGAGACACCCCTGTTTTAGGGGACACCCCCAATTCCTATTACACTTTTTCGGCCACGGATGAAGGGAAAGTGTATCTTTTAACACAATGGCTAACCCCCTATTCAGGGGACACCCTATTAATGAGACACTTTTGTTAGTCCCAAAGGTGTCTTCTTCATAGGGGTTCTACTGACATCATAAATCCAATGATTTTATTTTTCAACACATCTCAAATCATTATCCTTTATTTGTTTGTATAAGCCCACCTCACATACAAGTGCTCTGAAGTTTTTAAATTATCAGCCTTTTTATAGCATTTTATTAAGCTACTGTATTAGAGTACTATGTATCAGGTGTAACCTATTGCCTTACATTGTACTAAAACCAAACATAATATATTATCAACATTTTATAGACTATCAACCTATTACAATGTGAAGTGGTTAGAGGCTTTATTGGCATTAAGTGCTATAAATAGAAGTCTAAAATATTATTATTTTTACCATCACCATATTACAGTATACTATCAACCTACAACAGTATATTATCAACCTATAGTATACTACCATCCTAGTATAATACCAACCTAATGCAATACACTATCAACCTACAAAAGTACATTAACTTATCCAAAATACAATTACAAACCTATTATATATACTTATGAACCTCATATATTAAGAATATAAACAAATTATACCAACCTATGAACTATTGAATAAAATAGAATTCCAATTGCATTATTGGATAAGTATAGTGCATTGTATGGGGTGCATAAATAAAAGTAATTACAATATTATAATTCACTTTATGTTTACTCTAAAATATTTGAAAAATGAAGAATTAAAAACAAATTGCAGGCAATATAAATATGAAAATAATAAACATTCCAGACAAAAAATAAAAATATTGACAAAGTATAATATATTATATTTTAACCTTGAAGGAATATTGATATGATCATGCATGTGATGAGGTTAGCCCAAGCAACAGTGTAGAAGCATGCTATACAAAACAATAGCTGGCTCTACCTTTTGCCAATAACGAAGCTGAGATTCAGAGAGGGACATGGAGCGTACAGGAAAACCATCAGGCGAAGAGGGCGGTGTTGACGTATCAGACTAAGAAGACAACACAACCAATCGGCATCAAGCATTTCAGCCATGCGAGAAATATAATAAGAGGTAGGAATAGAGGGAAGTCAATTAAAAAAAGCCTAGACTAAAAAATAGTCTACGTACAGTATGAACATTCATATTAAGACAAAGCTAATTACTAATTACACTGGAGTAAGGAAAATGGTTGATTTACCAAATAGGGTATAATAGGGCAAATGATGCAGGATAATAATATGGAATAAAAGGATTTAGTAAAACCAGAGAGTCGAGGATGATGGAAAAAAACAGATAAAAAAAATATGAAAGATCATGGATAAATGTATGAAGAGCAGTTTCATTTAAAACAATAAAAATAATATAGAATAATGATAGTATTAATAGATGAAGCATCTGAGAATTGATAGTATGATAAATGAGAGGGATTGAGTATGTATGTATATGTCCAAAAACTATTTTTAAAAAAGGGAATTTGTAATAAAAACTGAGATGGAGATAATTATTTTGTGGTTGAAAAAATGTTGGATTGAAGTTGACAATGAAATGCACATCAACCAAAAATAGATGGAAATAAAATACAGAAAAATAAATAACCTAAAAATAGTACAGCAAAATGTTAATCCTTGGAACTTCTTACTTAATGTACTATTAGTACAACCTTATTACATTACAAAAGAGAGCATACAGATTTGCGTGTTCAAACGATTACTCACTAAAGTATTCTCACTAAAGCCCTGTGAAGACTATCAAATAGTATCTGATAAAAACATGTCAAATATGCCTAAATATGGTCATAATGACATCATATCATGATCATATATAGGCACATCATGACTATATATGGGCATAGAACAGTTATTTGTCAAAGAAAATTTTATAATCTGGACAAAGCTTTAGATACTGTAACTAAAAGCAGGACAAACATGAGAGCTGCTCAGTCTGCTAAACTTGACTACTAAGTTCTGTCTAGATATCAAATTTTCTTTGACAAATAACTGTTCTATGCCCATATATAGTCATGATATGCCTATATATGATCATGATGTGATGTCATCATGACCATATTTAGGCATGTCACACGTTTTTGTCAAATAAAATATGATAGTCTGGACAGAACTTCATCAAAGTTTATCAGACACACTTTCATTTTTCAAATGGCTTAGATTTGCAAGTGCTTTGCGGTATTTAAAGTGGCTGAGTAGTTCATAACTGCAAGTCAATCTTTAGCAGATTTCCATATCAAAAATGACAGTCCAAATATAGATGCGTCTGGTGAAAATCAAGCTCTTCTTGATTATCAATCGGAATTGTATGCGGATATTTTGAACGAAAAAAAGATCTCAGCAGATGCTAATACTCAAGACATCACATTGTGAAAAATCAAATTCAAAAGTGAACAATTAAAATGAGTAATACAGGAAGGTAAAAACTAAATATCAGCTTGCAATAGTAATCAAAATTCCTCATGGAAAAGTTGGAATAAATTTAGCATAGCATAAAAGGTCAAATATAAAAATAGCTTAGAAAGAAAATAACACAAAATATTGAAAAATCACAGAGAAAATATCATTTCAAAATGTGTAGGTGAAAAAAAAAAATATTACCATCACAAATAAGATAAAAATATGAAATAATATGCAGGTTTTCTCACCTTATCTACCATCAGAGAAATCTGGGGCTGACTGGCACTGTGTTTGTTGCCCAGAAAATCATGCCGATTAGCTTTAGGAGTCGATGCCCCACTCCCCGGCGGGGACCTTACCTCCCTGTCCAGGTTAATTAACATGCTACCTGGGAGGGAGCGGGTGAGCATCTGCGGCTCTGATCGCCAGGAGCTTGACCGACTTGTACCAAATACTCCAACATTGTCGATGCTACCGACACGGTGTTCTATTTCTTCTGCACGCTGTTCTGTTGTAAATTTCTCTTCTTGTATAAGCCTATGAATATGGATTAATTTATGAATACATTAATTTATGAATATATGCATAAAATATTATCAGAAACAATATTTTGGAGGCATCAGAGCGGAGCCTATTAGAGAGTGGCGCTTTTTTGAGAGCGGCGCTTATAAAAAATATTAGTGTGACGCTTTTCATGTGTCGCATATTCTAGAGCGGTGCTTAGAGAAAAAAATCAGGTTTAGTGCAGTGCTTATTCAAGCATTTACAGTGCTCATATTTACAGTGGTCGAACAGAAAGGAGAGGGTGTCTCAACCAATATCCTAAGTTACCATGCAGCTTCGAGACTCTCCTTGCTCATGTTTCAGTTGATAGAAATAAGCCTTCTGAGATAAGGACTTTAAAAAGGCTTGTGTGCAGCAGTACTAGGATACATTATGATATGACAACAAAAACAATGTCATAGATGAAAGAATAATTCAAATTCTGTACCTGGTTCTATGTTCAGCCCATTATCAGATTACTAAGATTTTTTTAAACCAACTTAAAAATCCAAACTCACTGAATTTCCTTATTGATTGCATCCAGTTGTTCTTGTAGCATAGCTGCTAAAGTCTGAGCATCAGTATGTCCTTGTGGAGATAACATATCAACAGCACCAAACACAGTCTCGCTCTCATCTCCCGTTATAGCCCCATCATCGCTCTCAAATGCCTGAGCGATGTTTGCTAGTACGTTAGCTTGTTCAGCCTTCTCCCATTCTTGTTCATTCAATGTGTTTACCTAGAAACATAGAAGAGAAAAACATTTGTTTCAAATGTTATGCATATCAAACAACAAATAATTTCTTTTTAATTCATCATTGTTTATCTGGTTTGTATATGACTACAAGGGGTTTAGTTTAACCTGATACAACAATTTAAGCAAAAATACATTAACTTTATGTTTATAATATAAACAAAAAATACATATAAAAAAAATATGTAAATACAAAACTTCTTATTCAGGCTATACATAATAAAAATAACACTTTTACAGACATTCTCTAAATCAGGACTGTTTATACTACTTTAAATTCCTCTTTTTCATGTCTGTTACAATCTTTGCATGATTAATAAATTCAATCAATAAATCAAGAATTGTTCATTAAGTACTTAACAATTATTATAATTCAAGCAAGACATTAATCTCTCAATGTTATATTAAAGTTTATAGCAAATATAATAAATATAAAATTAAAATCTTATAAGATTGAATCTTTATTGACCTTTAAATGAAATGCATATTGCCCATGTTGAGTAAACAAACTTAAACAAATATATATTTGAGTCGCTTAATAACAGTACTCTCAGTAGCCTTAAATTGAATATTAGAACAAGAAAAAAAAATCTCAATAATTAACAGACCAAAATAATTCTTTACCAATATTCTCTGCATACTGTAGGCTCTGAAATTGGCTGTAAACCTAATTATTTCTAAATGCGCCTCTTAAATGAGCAATTTCAATCCAGAATTTACCAGTGTCATTAAGATGATTAGCAGCTGAGCGAAGTTATCATAATATATTTAGGCTCAAAGTAAATATCCCAGATAACAATGAAAAAGTTATGATTCATGAATCATGAAGATAAAGCACTTGATAAACAGTTGTTGCCAGGAATAAACAAAAACAAAGACCACATCACCCATTATTTAAATTTATTTATTTTGTATTTTTGCAATTATATCACCCTGTTTATTAAATACAAAATCAATCATAATAGCCAATGTGCAACCTCCTTCCCTTCCTAGGGAGCAACCATAGTCAGCACCAGATCTAATACAATTCCAAGCCAACCTCTTGGGTTAGGAGAGACATAAGATAAAGTGCCTTGCCCAAGGCCATAGCTATGTGACTAGCCTCAGATTTGGGCTTAGAACCTTAGAATTAGAAGCCTGGAGCTTCACTGATGCATCACACTCTTCCGTTTTCTAGGTTCATGTATGACGGCTCATTTTCTTTTTCTTTCTTCTGTTGTATTGTTACATGTTATTTTTAAATAAATTCTTGGAAAGTAATCATTTAACTAAATACCATTAAAAGTCAGAACAACGTTATTTTAAGATATCTTTCATCTTCCCTAATAAAATATATTAAAAAAACAAGTGTACTTATGATGAAAAAATGTTTACAGAATCATGTCCTAAAGGTAGTTTCCTAAAGGTATTTTGCAAAAAAAATATATATTTTTCCCTTTTGCCTCAGTAAATCAATTCAACTTTTGAACCTTCTAGATGGGGATTTTAACCAGGCTTTTACTAGACCATTAATACTGTAATGTATACATTTTCCACATTCTCATTGGACATTGTAGTGGAAGACAGTTATATAATGGAGATGACTTATTTTTACTTAGCTCTTTTTTACAACATATTTTATGCGGTTAATCCAGCAACAAAGGTCGATCATTGCACTATGGTTGCGTGATACAACTGGCACTTACACGTAGTAAATATTACTTAGCCGTGGTCTCCATAAAACTTACTGCAAATTTAAATCCAAGTACAAACAGCAGTAAAATTTAGCCAAGAGCCAAGGTAGGCTGACGTACGTTTTGGTCAATATTAATCAAATATAGACACAGCATAAATCTCTTTATGATGCTTGAAAAGAGAAAAGCTGATCATGTGGGCCCTCAATGCTCAATAAGGAAGCATCTTCATAAGACTTGGAAAGAGTTATATTTGGTGATGAGAAAACCCTATATTTTAAGATTAAACCAAGCTTTTTTGGATTGTAGGCCAAGAATATTTACTAATAAAAAAACACCACAGCTTCAGTCCTTGAAGCGAAACATAGAATTCAACCAAAGGTTTGCTTAGCATGGTAACCTGCACCATAACCATATAAATTTGAATGCATTTTTAAAACATTCTGAAAAGTTCTCTTACCCTAGTTGGATCATCTTGTAGCGCTTGTAGACGTCCCTTTTGTGGTCGTCTAATAACTCCAGTGGTCATTCCACTAATGTCCACCATGTCTACGTCCTGAGTTGCATTGCCTATGACCACGTCTGGTACCGTGGGCATAACATTATCGGATGAAATTTGCCGATGTAATGACTTGTGCTCTATTCGATATCGATCATATTCTTCTTCTAACCGCTCCTTTTCTAGTTGGATTTCGTTCAGAATCTTGCGAGTACGGTCTAATTCTTGAGTAAGTGCGTTCTTTAATTGGAAAAATAATTTTATATTTACTGAGATTTCTTATAATTAAGGGTCATGCAAAAGTCATAAAAACATAAAAATCTTTTAGTTGAATGTGGAATAATGAAGTGTTAATTCAGAGCTACGTAATTTAGTTGAGGCTCTTGGATAAAAAAAAAAACAAAAAAACAATTGACATAATGCGTATAAAGGTATTGATAGAAAATGTCAAGGTAAAATATACTGTAAGTACTGAGAGGGTATGGCTGGAGTTACGATAACAACTAAAATACTTGGATTTGGTCTTAAGCAACAGAAAATTAGATATGAAAACAGATAAAGGAAGTCAATAGTGTAGTAATGCAATATAGGATTCACTTCAAGTTTAATATGGATGACATTTAAATTATAAAGGCAAGAACTAAGGTGCATGTATTGAACGATAAGTAAAGTAGATTATGTAAACTCTGGCATTTTGATGGCATGGAAAAATTAAGCCTCTTCATGAAAGGGTATGAGTTAGGCAATGAAAACAACAGCTTAGTAAAATATTGAATCAACAATAACAAAAGTAATTTATGATATAAAAGCTTGGTTTGGATAGGATCAAACGGAAATCTTATTCAAAGTCATGAAAGTATATAATTCAAGCCATAACATCTAGAATCTAGGTTAAAGTTTGAATAAAACCTAATGGTATTTTATTTTATGATTTAAAACTTGGGTTTGGATCAAAAGAAAGAGTCAATCCAAGTCATAAAGTGGTATCAACCTATGAAAACAACAGCCTATGAAAAAATATTAATTGAAAAAAACGAAAGTTATATTATTTAAAATCTTGGGTTCATATCAAATTCCTTGCATTTCAAATAAAAAGAAGCAGCAAATGAAACATTGTGATTGGATCATAACAGCTGCCAATTAGGAATGTGTCCAAGCCTAACGGTCTGTACTAGATTTCTGGCAAGTTTTTACCAGCAATAAGGAAAGTTTGCTTTGGTGAGAAGGTTATTGCCCTACGTATCGGATATAAGGACGTGGAGTACATCCTCAATAGTAAATAGAATATAAGTTGTTTTAGCAATATGCCATAAACGCTTTTGAAATTTCATCAACCACATAATTTGTTTTCATAGTTGTGGACAGAGTGGCCATATAACGTCAGTCAACCGTGATCCAGGGCATATTTTTAGTAGGGGTGAGAAATACAGCCAATTGAAATTGGGATAAAAACAGGTAATATTAAATGACAGTGTGTTTACAGTACATTAGAGCAGAGATTAGCTAGTTACGAGAGCAGCTTAGCTCAGGTGGGTAAACTGTTGATAGCCACTGTGTGCGTTGGACCATGAAGATTCTTTTAGACCATCGATTAATTCCATCGTTACTCCCCTTGTGTTTCAGCTGTAGGGCTGAAAATGCAGGTTACAATACTGCACCATCTTTTGGATATAGATGTATAAGCTGTAGCACCTGCACAATATGGCCCAGCGCTTATTAAGAATTCAGTACACTTTCCAAGAAAGAGCAGGGGATATTCCTAGTGTACTGCCCAACTTACCACCAAATGAACCCAACTATTCATTCATTCATTCATTCATTCATTCATTTATTCGATCAATAATCAACAAACAGTACAGACATAAAATTCAAGGAGGAACAAAGACAAAATGATGAGAAAAACACAAAAAACAGACATGAAAAGTGTTGATTATGATCAGGATAGCCCAAAAAAATCATTTGCGAAGATTTATTTCCATTGGGGTCCAAACAACAAGTCTTTGGAATTTGGTGGGTTATACTTGGTGTGTGTGAAGCAATTGTTATATGATGATTATGATTTTCTGCAGATATTATTCTCCTGAAGACAATTGAAGCAACTCAATCGAAACGTCAAGACATTCTCAACCAACAACAGTTTTTCCAGAAATATCTCTGTGGTATACCACAAGCATTAATATATATTATTACTTTGCCATGCAAACCTTCACACAATATGATTACGATCATTAATAATTTTAATAATTTTTAAAATTGTGTCACAACACAATTTTGTATAATGTACAAAACTGCTTTTAAGAAAATAAACCAGGCTACAATACACCGACTACAACCTCCCAGCTATCTACTACCACATAGTAATTATGTGAAATGTCTTTCAGCACAAGTTGAATAAATGGGTTGTGATGACCTTAAAAACTACATTTGAAGCTTAAAGACTAATTGCGGTATTCATTAGGTCGTTCATAACTAGTACTAGGCTTCACGATACTGATGATAATCTAACTGTTACACCCAACTAGAACACTGGGCAAGTAGAATTGATTCTACTCGCCCACATTTCATGTTACTCTAACCTATCATGATACGCCTGCCCAGGTTACAAATTCTTTATATCTCTGGGCAATAAGAAATAGCAGGTTGGCGATCCCAGAAAATTTTTTTGCTAAAATTAGCACGCTAGAATAGTACCCGAGAAAATGGGTATGTTTGGATGTTTACATCTGACTGTCTCCAAAATCTTTTAAGACTCAAAGATAATTTCTCTGGATATAAATTTTTTCATATTCAATAAAGCACCACTTAATGCAACATCGATGATTGTCATCTTAAATATTCATTGATAAGTCATTTTGAAACTGTAATATGTTAAGTAGACATATTAACAGTGTAAGGATTAAGGGCAATGCCACGCAGCTTACCTTGTCATCTAAGGCGGCCATTCGTTCCTTTAGATGGATTTGTAATCTCTCATTCGATTCGGATAATAACTTATCTACAGTATTAGATAGCCTCTTATTGTGTTCTTCATTCATACGTTCTCTTTCACGCGCCTGCAAGGACATGGAAAAAAATCTTTAATTGGTAAATTTGTAGAATAAGCTACTGTACGTGATTATTAACCATCTACAACATTTCATGTATATTATGTGTATTTTGATTTATAAATTTGTACAATAAGCACCGTGGTAAAGGTATACAACACTTCACATATATTATGTGTATTCTTGATACTCATCATATTTTAATAACAATATTAATAATTCTTTGTTTATATAGCGCCTCACTTTGAATTATCCGTGAGGCACAGTTTTAAAGAAGCAAAGAAATAAACTGCTAAATAATAAATGCGTACACTGCAATATAAATAGATGGTTAAATAATAATATAGAAACTAATTAATAATCAAAATCTATAGACATTCTATCAATAATTAATAACAAAATAAATACATCCGGTAAAAATAACAAAGAAAAACATCAAAATTGTAGAACAAATTAGACGTTAGGTTCCTGTTTATTTTCAATATCAACAATTAAAGATTAATCAATGTACGATAATATAATGTACATAAAAAAATATACAGAATAAATTAGGGGCAGATTTAGAGCGGGGAGGCCGGGCTGACCACAGTTTCCCCCCAACCCCCTTTGGAAAGTTAAAAAAAAGAAAAAAGAAATAACTGATCGACCTAAATGAAAATGGTTATTTTCGGTTGCATAGAAAACAAAAATTTGTGGGATCCTCTAAGGTAGTGTTGTCTCCATTTGTCACACTTTCGGTCCCCCTTTTGGACACCATGGATCCACCCCAGCAAATCAATATAATATGTAAAATAAAAAAATATAATATTGTACTTACACGCTCTAATTCTTGTTTACATTCTTCTAATTCTGATTTGAGTTGATTAAGATTCTCTTCAGCAGTTCCCTGCCTCTCTTCAGCCTGAAATCAAGATGTTTCTCAAGTAGCAAATTTTTATTTCTAACTCTTATGGTAATGCTTAATTTCATGCTCTCAATGTAGCAGTAACTGCGCCAGCAAGGAAAGAAAGAAGCAACTGCTCGCTCGTTGGACAAGCATGAACCACCCCTATCACTGGATACCGACTGAGATCATCTGACAATGTTTGAGGTCATTATAGGACTAAACTTCATGTTTGCATGTGGTAACAGCATAAAGACTTAATTTGAAAACAATTAATCACCAGTGTAAAGTTAATAGTTCTCTCACCTTGTAACATTCTGCTGTTTATGAAAGTGTGTGTCATCATCATTCCTGATGATGACATAATTAATGTTGAAATACTGAATCCAGACACGATGGCGTGCATTTCGATACTTGGAGTATGTATTATACTATCTTGTGCGAGTAATATAAAGGTAGACAGCTTTTGATTGGGCACTGACATGATCACAGAACAGATCTTTTTTTTACAAATTGTAGATTTGACCAAAACCAATCGAAAACTACATAATAATTCGTACCTGAGAAAGAGCAGCCATTCTCTCAGCAAGTTCTGCTTCTACGCTGGGCAACGCTTCTGCTTTCTGTATAGAATGCGTGAGCTTCTGTTCGGCTACCTCCAGACGTTCCAATAGCTGCCGTGACCGATCTTCCGTCTGTTTCAGCAGACTCTCTTTATTAGACAATTCGGATTCTAGCTTGTCATTTAGGTCGTGCAACGATGCCGATTCTCTCTGAGCGCTTAGGTAACGCTTTTCCAACGTTGCTATCCTATCGTCAACCTCATCTTTGTGTTGAATTGCCTGTATGGATATAATGAACATTCGGATAAGTGAGCTGGACTATTGTACATTTTATCCACATCCATTAAGAGACTAAAACTAATTGACCATTTATATGAACAGTCTCACTTTGAGCTAAATTTCTTTATTAATTTCATTACTAATAGTTTAATATATTACATGTTAACTGCTACCTTTAATACTTCAATTATCCTATAAAGATAAAATATATCTAATAAAAATAGGTATGGAATTAATAAGATGAAAAACAATTTTTCAACACACAAACAATACTGTATATTGTCTATATTTGGACTAAATGATATCTATATTACACTGGTATGAAGATTAAGGAACCTAAATTAAGATGGTTTACAATTATAAATGGAAGAGGTACACACACAGACATAATGTATTTAATTACATTAGAACCCCTCCTTTAAAATATCCCTAATAACAAAATTTTTTGGCCAAGAATAAAAAAAAGTGGTTTTGCAACACTAGCCATGTTAATGTGCCCCATGATATACTGTATGAAAAAAAAAAACAAAAAAAAAAAATTACAGAAGTTAAGAGAACTGAAAAAAAAACTTCATTACATTTATAGACAATGAAAAAAATTGAAAATAAATAAAATACAAATGATATGAAATGAACATCTCAGGAGGGATGACATTACAGAATATTAGGTCACAATATGGCCGACAAATACCAAGAATAGAATTAAAGCGTCATGAGGGCTACAGAACATTAAACATTACATGAACACATTATGATATTTCTAGTCTAGATAAATACATTTACTGTACATTTAGGTGGTAAAAGTTTTGAGGGAACACTATTTCCTTACTCACACCCACATAAATTGACTAAACACATAAATTCATATAAAAAAGATGTACTTATACAACAAGATGAAATGTTACTTCTAATTATGTTAATTGGTCGAGATGTAAATTCCTTTGGTTGACTAACAGAATGATTAGTAAAACATCCCAATATTTCTCTTTATAATTTTCATAAAAGGTATTGTAATTATCACTAGGATAAGATGGTTTCTACTATCTATGAGCTGTCACATGGTTCGTTAGGGAAAAGCTTACTAATTACCTACTGAAGTGGTTGCTAAGCAACATGCTATTACGGTTGTTTGTGAAAATGAACAGATAACAATAGAGATAACCCTAGCATACATATTGGAGGAATGAGATAAAAATATATGCATTAAAAAGTATGCCAACGAAAAACAGATGATTAAAGAATGGTAATGGTAATGGTTGGAGACTTATATAGCGCATAATATGCTCGGGACTAGATGTTGCACTTTACAATAACTTTCTCCTCCCCTAAGGGTCACTTCATGTCTTCAACAGCCAGTAAACCGGCGCACTTTCATCTGTCCACGACAGGGGCCGAATGAACCAGTACACCGGGGTAACCCCCTACTCATCTCGAA